>NW_020653853.1:12022795-12050646 GCF_003589595.1 Hyposmocoma kahamanoa | reverse complement strand
TCTGACGGATGTGTACTAAATCGATTATGTAAAAAATAGGGTAATAATCGATCGAGCCAGATTACATATCGCTCGGTGAAGCGGGTGGCGGGGTCACTGCCCTTGCGTAGTACACACGACTTCGAGACAATTTACTAGAGAAACTTTACTAGATACAATTAGCCAGAATATATTTTTTAATATTTTTAGATGATTTAGCATTATTGCTATGATTAACTTAAATATGGCGAGAATGCAAATCAACATACTGTATTACTTCGCCGTAATATCACCTACCTCTTCTCTAGAATCTTGCTGTTCATCGGCTCTTGTAACAGCTGGCCGAACTGCCCATCAGTTGTGCAGTTTGTGCTTGATGATCACAGTTGGAGAGCATTACAAAGCATTATATTAAAAAAAATCAAATCTTATATCCAACTGCCTCCGTGGCCGAACGGTTACCATGCTGAGTTCGATTTCTGATCCGGGAGAAATATTTGTATGACCTACATGCCTACATTTATTTCTCACGTGAGGTTGAGTGTAATGTATGGTTGTCGGTGTGTGTGTGTGTCCGTGACACCCGCGAGTCGCGACACAGCATTTTCCTAGTGCGAGGCTATGAGCCTACCTACCTAGATATTATTACACCATAATATCCGGTTGGTGTCAAAAATTCCGCATCAAGCCGAACACTTACGATTATTTTACAATATAATTACGATTTCCATTATTTATTTTATGATTAAAATTTAAAACAAAAATATAATTATCACTAAAATTTTTACTGAAGAACGTTCGATTTTTAAGTGGAATTATACCATAGTATAATTAGAACAAATGAGGACCTCCCGTCTGTTAGGCGCGTAAATGCCAATGCAAAAGATATTTCACTCGGAGCCTTGTTATATTATTTATTTTAGTACAGGTTGTAAACGTAATTTGAAAACAATATGTAAGACGGGATTCTCGTGCTGTATTGAGTAACCTGTGTTAAATGCAGCAGATATTTTTATACCAGCATTGAGGATTGGTAGCTTGATTATGGAGTATGATTACGAAATAGAAATTATTTCATTTCTATGAAACTGAACTATTATGATTTTGAGGCACTCTTGTTCAAACTACCACAAACACGACAATAAACATGTTTACTATTTTATTTGATGTTTCCACATCAAGCGGCCGCCCATTTCAATTCTACAGTTAATGGCGCGTGAGACAACCAGCGCTATACAACGCGAGTGCACCGCGAGATTATGCGAATGTGTGCTTCCGTATACAGCGCATTTTTGGGGGTGCACACATATAAGTCGCGCTACTACTTTTATATCAAGTTACCATATTTGCCTCATTATACTGTCTTCACTCTGGCTCATTGACCTACCAACAAATTGTTATAAGCCAATGAGGCAGAGTGAAATTTAGCAGCAGTAGAGCTCCTTGTGAAAGAGTTCGTCCAGGGAAGTACTGCCACCTATTTCTGCCGCCAAGCTTCTGCCACAGCGTATAGCTTACCGACAGGCGCACAATTTGTTCTACCCGTCACTTGATATTATAAAAAAAAAAAAATTGTTGGTAAGTCAATGCTCTAATCAATTAAATTAAACAGTGTAAATTGTAGAAAAACAGCTCCTCCATACTGGAGTAGGGACTATAGTTTGATAATACACCTTATTTGAATCTAACGCTAACAAGGTTGACACAAAAGTGACAAAGCGGAGTGAAAATATTGCGGCCTCTTTCCCTCGCAGCGCCGATACCTATAGAGTGCCTAACTTCGTCGTCGGTCACACAATAATACGATCAACCTCACTAATACGCAAATTAATCGCTTAGTTTCTACATTAATTTATGAGTTTGTGTTTATTTGATATTTATTTATATTACAGATGGTTATCAAATTTACGGGACAAATGTGCAAAGCCGGTGCTAAAGGATGTGCTTCCAATATTATCAGAGTTCTCTCCGGGCCCGCCGCAACGTCCGGCGACGGTGCACGATTCCGTACCGCGATCGCCCGTCAATGTCGTCATTGCGGACTTCGTCGAATTGGATGACGCTCTTTTCCCTAGAGCTATCATACAACTCAACCTGAAACTGCTCAGAAACACCGACTTAGTATATCATAACTACGGTTAGCTTTCGGTAAGACTGAATACTGCCTTAAATGATATTATTGGCTTCCGATTTTTTTCTTGCCTGGTTGCATTTACGGAGTTGATCGTACCTGGATGTTATTTTATAGATATATTATTTAATATTTGTTGTATTGACGTTGCATTCCTGTGATATTTCACTTTTTATTTACTTAATAAGTACAGCAGCTAAGTACAATATTTTCCATAAAAGTGTTCTAATTTCGTTAAATGATTGTATTAAGGTGATGAATAAGAATCTCAAGTGCCTTTATCATATAAAAATATATTTTAAAACTGTACACGTTTGCAAGTTTTACTTAACTGGAAATTGTTTAATTTACATTGGGGGTTGTTGAACCATGTTAAAACCCTTCATAATTGAAGACCATTTCAATTTAAAGTTTCCAAGTAATTTTAGGCAAATATAGCGATATCGACGAACAAAAGCTACAATCGCTCGAGACTTTCACATACCTTTACTCGGATAAAGAAAGCACATACAATTACAATTTAATAACGAAAATATTTACAAGATTATGCTACATTTATTACTTCGGCATTTTTAATACATCCAAACATTTCAGTAAATAAATCAGTTTGCACGAGATGCTTTAAGATGTCTTAATACACGTACACTTAATTATAACCCGTGCATTGATTAAGAACGTGATCTGTGGTTCAAATCTTCCCAGTCCACCCCATTTATTCGTATATGAATTAATTTTATTTACCAAATACTTGGTCGCTAAACTCATCTAAACAAATTCTATCACACAAATCCTTGAAAGACCATCTTTTAGTGCGACCTTCAGCTTTGTAATTATCAAGTGGTGAAAACAGTTTATCCGAAAGTTCGTCCGACATTTCTATGATTCTACAAATTTTATCAAGGCGCTTCAAATCATCCAAAGAATTAGTTAAATCGGCAATGTGTATCACTTGTGATTTTTTTGCATTCAGAGAGTTATCCGAATCCGTTCCATCAGGACTATCTAATTTATCGTAAATATCATGTTTTTTCACCGCACTTGAAGCATTCATTGTATACGTGCATGTGGCAGACGAGGGCGAGGGTATTGAAGTATGCATGGTTTTTTTCTCCTCAGTAACTTTCATTTGCTCTTGGAAGCCATCATCAAATTGCATGCAGACTTGTTCACAAAATACTTTCCCAGTATCAGCGCTACTATTTTTTTCATGAAATAGTACAATACTCCTACGTTTTAATTCCACACCTATACGATCAATATTCTTTATTTTTTTCATATTATCAAGTACATTTATCGTTTTTTGATTTTTTTGAACGTCTTCCAGATGTTGTTCATTTTCACGCGTGGCGGTATTCTTTTCAATATCAACGCTAGGCTCACTTGTAGTGAGGATTTGTACAGGCATGTTAACGTCAACGTTGGCATGACTTATTTTATTTGTGGTTTCTTCGTTAGTGTTGTCTTTATTTGTTATTCTCATACTAGTTACAGTTGGTTGAAGATGAAATTTCATTATTATATTACTAAACGTATCCGACATTTGAGTTTTAAAAGCGATGGATTTATTGGGTAATTTGGTGGTACTTTCAGTGTTTTTTGTTGTTTTATTTTCCGCATCACCTTTAGCTATGGGATCCCCGTGAATTGGCGATTTTTTTCCTGGTAACAGGAAATTCTTATTTATTGAGTGTAAAGACTTTATCGTCTCAACCATACTTAAGTCAGATATCTTTTTGTCGCAAACATTTGGAACTGTGTTTTTGCTGCAACCTAAATGTAATGTGCTGTCACTTATCTTTCCGTCGCCGCTCATATCAAGCTTTATATACTTCTGATTGTTTTCCTGTTGCACGGGCTCCTTAATATCAGTCCCTGTTTTCACTATGTCTAAACTCTCCTTAGGAGGATCAAAGTTAAATGATAATTTGTTGCTGTAAGACTTTTTTAGTAAAAGTTCAGTTATACTGACCATTTTGGAAAATTCTTCTTTCACCTTTTCCAGGCGTTCTTGTGTATTGCCTACTCCGCTACCTGGTTTATTGCACGTTTGAAAAAACGACTCTCTGTTTTGGCGTACATTGTTTGCATTATTAATAATATTTTCGTCATTCCAAATTTTGAATAGTTCTACTTTATTTTTATTGGGTTCGCTAGCAGTAATTGTAGAAGAATGAGCGCTGTGATTTAAGATCATAGGCTTCTTTAAAAGTACAGGTCGAAGTGGAGATTTAATATTTTTCTTGTCTGTTGGTTTAGTTTCTAGTTCAAACACTCGACAACTTTCTTGTATATTTTTTAAGCTATCTTCGGTTTGTTGATTTACATTTTGCCCCTTTGAGATTTTTATTTTTATTTGAGCTAATCTATTTGCCTCTGCTTTCTCAAATTGTTTTTCAGATAAATGTATTAAATCTACTACGCGACAGGCGTAAGAGCATTCATTTTCGTACCAACAAATGATTTTGAAGAAGTTAGGTGCAAGCTGAAGACTGGATCCTGCATCGACTATGCACGAATGAGTTTCGTTCATGAAATCTGAAGATACTCTTTCTTCCTTACAGGTTGTTATAATGTCTTTCATTGTAGTTTTGCTTACTCGTTCAATGTTACGGACGATATCGTCAATAGTAGTAGGTTTGAGAAGCCTGAACATAAAAAATAACAGCATCAAAATATCCTATGTATGAGCTAATAACACTTCAGTGACTGCGATAAAACATCGTTACCGTATTGTAAGATCGAGGACGGACACATTAACGATGGGCACCCTGAAGGCCAAACCGGAGAGCTTATCCCGCACCTGCGGGATGATCTTGCCAAGCGCCTTACAAGCCTCAGTCGTTGCTGGGATAATGTTCTGTAGTATACTTCGGTGGTCCCGCCAGTGCTGTTAATAATAAATGACGAACTAACGATTTGTAATTCTCTTCTCCGTTGCTCTTTCGCACAATAAAATTTGTATAAAAGTCAGGTCCAGAAATTACAGTGTTCCTTGAATCTGACTGAATCATATTCCACATTTTGGATGATAAACGAAAGAGACAGGGATACGTTTTAAAATAGCAAACTAATTTGAAAACGTATAGAACCTTTCCTCTAAGGCAGAGTCCGTCTAAAGGCTTGAGAGACGGCGTCATAGCGTGGATGCTAGTGATGAAACCTGCTTCTACGCCATAGTACTCTTGCAACACTTTGATAATTGGCGCCAGGCAGTACAGAGTACTCGAACCACAGGATATTACTCTCTGTTCTATAAATCAGTGCAGGATGTTAGGGAAGGTATTAAGTTTCATCAAATGTTTCCTGATATCGTTGATGTTCTAGTATTTAGAAAAACAACACTCAATCATTACAGGTAATTTTCTGTACACAAACGATTGTACAATTCAATAACGAAAGGAAAATAAAGTGTAAAGATTACGAGATTGTAAGTGTAACAATGTAGTAACTTTTTAGCATCTAAGGAGTTTCTTGAAGATGGTCATTTACTCAAGTCTCAAATCGTAATCCCTATACTTCACGCCTTCCTAATCGGGGCAGGTGAAGACTACAGTTTTCCTGTTATAATACTTATTTTTCACAGTTATAAAATACTTGAGAGTTTAGGTTTAATTTAAACATTGATAACAACAAATTACAAACATATTATTGACTAAAATATGGGCGTAACAATCTACTATCTTAAATATAAACATTGTATAACCTTTTTGTAACCCATAAGAAGATGACCAAATATTGCAAAAAATATAGAAGTAACTTTACGCATAGACACAAACATTATTATTAGGTAGAATCCGTAAAAGTTGACTTAAAACCTCGCTCGGATACGCTTCGGGGAACTGTGGAAACACGTCAGAGTTAGCAATATGCGCTCACTCTGCTGTTAATTGAGTAATTAACACCCGACATATCGTTGATCCTAAGGAGGCGTAAATTAAATTCTTCGGGTTATACAAGTACCAAAAAAAAGATATATGTGACAGGCTTGGCTGGCCTATCACATGTAATCATAATTTTGCCGTGTATACCAATTTCTATTTTTTGGTCGTTTACTCCTATGACAATCATGGGCACATTTGCACTCGGGGCGGTGACTATGACCCGCTTCACCGTTTTGCTCGCCAGGTGACCCTGGAATACGAGAGCAATTTAGTCTTATTTTTATTACACTGCCTTTTAAAAAGTTGATACTCCAAGTTTACATCTTTTTATATTGACAAATAAAGATGAGGTTACTCGACATTTTTACGTTAAAGTTTTACTATTATTGAAAACACTACACACTAATTGATCATACCACATAGTGCTAAGTTGAAATATTGCGTTATTCCTCATACCTGCAAAAAAAAATTATGAAAACAGGACTACGGATAATTTTTTCGTTTTTTTTAATAAATCCTACTAGAATAACATGTAATATTTGTATTAAGCACTATTATTATTAATTTATGTATTATACCACTAGTTTTCGCGATATCGGGATATAGACGCTTAAAGTCATTTTTACATCAAACTACAATGTTACACATCTAAATTTAAATGACATACAACAAAATACAAAGTTTGTTATTTTTTTTACCAAAGCTTTCTCCATACTCGTGAACATTCCTGAGGCTTCGACGACGTACTGAACTTCCGCTTGGGACCATGGTATACAGACGGGGTACTTTTGCCGGAACACCTTGATTCGATGGTCTGCGAGATGTGGAAGTAGATTTTATTTTATTACAGTATGAATATAAGTACTCTAGGGTGGAATTTGTAAGAGTAAGTATTTGATCTCAGACACAGTTCATTAAACAAGAAATTTTCAATGATGGACAATGATCTAATATATCGTCTCCTTATGGATATAAAGGGCCATAAATGTGGGTTAAATATGATTATATATTTTATTAAAGAACGTAAAGTATCCCTTGACATGCAGTCACGATATTCCCTTCACTGTTCATTACCTAAACCTGGTTCTAATTAATTATACTTAGTATGCTTTACCATTAACTTTGATTTCATCATCAGTATGAGATAAGTTTCCCGGCAGTCTACCGTGTGTGGAATCATACTTAATCAAGTATGAGATGTAGTCTACGTCTAAAGCCGGGTCATTGATTGCAGTTATCTGAGAGCAAGGAGATAAAATGTTTGTGATCTTGTTACGATTTAATAAACTTTTACGTCCGTTATCATAACCGATCGTTAACATATATTTATGTAATGTATCTTTTTAGGTATCTATCTACGTATGTAGGTATTGTATGAAACGAACGCCTGAAAAATTGAAGTTTATACATAACATGTGGTCGGTGCCCATTGAATATAAATATCTCCGTCCCCTTCTAACAGGCACCAGATACACATAAATATGTATGCAGAGATGTAAATACTATCAAACCTCAATATCAGAAGTCTGTAGACAAGTTCTGAAAATAACTCTGCCGACCCGGCCGAACCCATTAATGCCAACGTTTACAACCATTACTATAAATTTTGCAATGTATAAAAAATTGAGGACATGACAAAGGCGAAAAGATATTTTGAATTTACCCCAATGTCACATGTGGCATGTCAACTTGTCAAGCAATGTTATTGTCAAGTTCATGTCAATCTATTTATTAAAAATAAATTTTATTTGAAATATGAAATGCATAAATTTTAAACAAAAGAAGAAAAAATTTATAAAAATAAATTCAATTAAATTAAAAAAAGAAGCATACAAATATATATATATATATATATATATATAAAACAAAAGCATTTCAAAAGGGTCCATGACTCGGCCTCTGAGGACTATGTTGAGTACATAGCCCTCGCTGTTATCCTGTCATGACCACAGAACACTATACTCACAAGGAGGTCATGACCCGTTATAATGTGGAACACCACAATTCAAATAATAATAAATATTTTACATGTTACTTACTTAGAATAATAACGCATAGAATGATAGTTTCATAAAAAACGAACTGTCACAAGTGAGGCAAAAATCAAATTCATGTAGGCGTAAGCAACTTGTATTTACGCTCGTCGACACGCACACAAATATACAAATAATGATGCCATGGAATAACATTTCAAGCATATTACATAGCACATAATTCTAAATCCAAGATGGCGAAGAATTAGAAGAAGAAGAATTAGAAGTCTTGTCCGCCATCTTGTATTCAGATATACATGCCATTTCCTTATGGTTTACCAAAGATACATTTTTAAAAATTGTTGTCAACCATCTTGGATTTAGAAATTAATGCTACATTCGTAATAAGCACTCTAAAACTCCTCGAAAACGTCTATAATTCTCAATCGTTCCCGTCGATCGACAATGTCGAGCAAATCTGTAGGCACCTTATTAAATACTACCCAATTTTTATTTAACTCATACATGAACAAAAACCTACAAGCGAGTTTAAGTGCGACTATCGAATTTGAATATATAAATAGCCTGATATTATCTGTGGGTATGTTTACATGAAAAGTACACGATAACAATAAAGAACCTGAACCTGAAAGTTATTTATACACGATTTTGGAGAACTTGACGATGACTTTTTAGTCAGTGTTAGTTTTTTGAAATAATTTTAGCTAAGAACTTTTGAGTCTGGGCAAGACAATTTTTTAAATGATGAACAAGAATAATGATTTTTCACATGAAACTAATGAAGGCAAATACTAAATATATTTCGTGAAAATAGCTAACGTAAATTCCCTACAATGTTGTTGCGGCGGTGTACATTTGTAGAAATTTTGCAACCGTCGCGATACTGCCTATTCTCAAAAAATTACGTAATATAATTATTTTGAAACAGAATAGCAAAATGGGGAGAAAAAAACCGTTACTTTGCAACATTTTCGTATCTTGTTGCAACGAAATTAATTTTCTGTTTTAGTGAATATTTACATAAAAATACAAGTTCAAACGCGTTACTTCCTTGTGGAATGTGATGTTAGTGATATTTTATATTTGTCTGACCTATTTTTAAACCCAATTACCGCTCATTTCGTCATTTTTAGCAAAAATTTTTGAGCAGTTCGCGGCGCAACTTGACCTTGAACACTGACAGCCCGCTCGCTCGTGTAGGCCCATAGGGCGCCCTACAATTTGCCTCACTTAGCGTGTGCGGGCTAGGTTTCTATGCGTTATTATTCTAAGGTTACTTATAACAAAAATCAAAATTAAAATAACTGTAGACATGCACTAAGCGACTAAAATTTGAAATAAGCAACAATTACTAATGTTATGCTACTTCTTAAAGCCCGAGATTGCTTTCAAACAGCCACAGAAAACATTTATGTTTAAAAGTTGGCAATGTTTGAGACGCTGCCGCACGAACGAGGAGGTAGGCTTAGAGGATGGAAAAAAATAAGTTTCCATAGTCTAAGGAGGAAGGTCATTCCAAATTTTAGAAGCGGAATGTTTGAAACAACCCCCATTGACTTTGGCAACCCCTTATCAATATGACGAGTAATGCTAAGATGGTAGCCCTTTCTAGGCTTGTATAGTTCATGAACTACGAACTATTAGGCGATTAACACACTTCACCGCGCCCCGCGAACTGCGTTTTTTAACGTTTCACTGAAGTACCTCAGTTTGTATGGAAAACACGCGCCGTCGAACACACTGACAACGCTTCTCCGCGTGGGAGCGTGGCGCGCGTTGTTTTACTGCGTTCCAGCGCCGACGGGCGCGGCGAACCGCAGGGTATGGCACACTGCGCTCCGCAATACCGCGCAAATTTTTAATCAATTTGTGTCTAATCCAGTAATTGTCGTTCGGATTTTCCCTAACAAATAATCAAAAGATTCAGTTGACATACGTGTATAGTTGAAAACTTAATCTGCTCTCTCTCTCTCGATCCCAGGTACATATAAATCACTACAGCGATCAACTACGAAGCGAGTACTTTAATTGGCGCGGGGCTGCCCCCGCGCAGATTAAACTGCGCGTAGATCTGCGTCTCCGACACCGCGCGCGTTTCCGCGTCCCGCTCACCGTCGCGGGGCGCGGTGCAGTGCGTTAATCGCCTTAGGAATATATTCCCGACCCGACGCTGACCGACATGAACTAGTTCGTTTTACACGGTTTTAATAGTTCATCATTCTTTTTAGTTCAGTACGAACTAGGAACTGTTCGCGTTGATAGTTCACCTGTCTTTTATTCAGTAGCAACGGTGCGAGCGGGACAAAAAGCGATCTTTCACTTCTTTTAGTACATATAAGTTCGAGTGGGATGCACGATTGAACGTTGACAGCTCGTTTTAAGTCTCTAATACGTATCTACATTATGTATATATGTAAGCTTGCAAAAAAGTAAGTGCTCATATTTTTGGTAGGTGTGGTAGGTATCTGTATGAATAATATCAACCTACGTGTATATGAAATAATTCTATCTAAATATTGATTTTTAAACACACCATTCTAACTAAAATTCTTGTTTTGTAAAAAAAAGGATATTTAGTTAGAATTACTGTCTTTAAACCTGTAAAATATGAAGGAAAATCAATAGTACGTGTGGCGCACTTTAAGTTTCCGGAATCAATAAGAAAAAATCCTATAAATGGTCTGAACTGAATTCATTGTTTCTCAAAATATTCTCCGTTAGCGTTAATGCACTTTTGCTTATGAATGAACCAATTTTGAAAACATTTATGCCACTCCTCCGTGACAATCTCTGAAACAAATTCTTCATACATCAAATTGTTCACCTTCAAAAATTCATTTGTCTGTCTGGCCGTGTAAGAACTGGCATTATCGTGGTGCAAGACAACACGGCGTTTACGGTTATTTTTACGGAGTTTGTCAATAACTTCCGGCAAACAAATGGTCGTGTATCACAATTCACGGTACAACGATTCTCCAAAGCAAGTTGTATTATAAAAAAAAAGAAGCAATCATCCGCTTAGAGGCACTTTGCACGCGCGCCACTTGGTTAGTTTCGGCTCATCTCGAAAGACCCTTACGCTCGATTGCTGCTTTGATTTGGGATCGTAACCATAAATCCATGTTTCGTCACCTGTTACTATGTCCCGCACCAAATTTGACGCCCCTTCGTTGAATCTGGTAAGCATGGCATGGCACCAAGTGACGCGACCTGTTTTTGAGCCTCGGTCAAATTATGTGGGATCCACCGAGAGCACACCTTTTTCACACCCAAATGTTTGTGTAGTATTGATTGTATTTGACTCATGCCTATGCATAAGGATGCCCGAATCTCATGGTATGTCACATGCCTGTCTGTTTTGATCACACGGCGCACAATATCAATGTTTTTGTTGTTGACAGCAGTGGACGGGCGACCATCACGAAATTCGTCACTGAGATTCACACGACCGCGTTTGAATTCTGCAAACCAGCTATAAATAGTCATCTCGCATGATGCCTCATCGCCAAAAGCAGTTTGAAGCCGAGCGAAGCTCCGCTGAGCTATTAAGTTAAACTTCGTCATAGCCATATAAAATAAAAAAATAGTCATATAAAATCGTACTACGAAAATTTTCACGAGTTAAATCCATGGTGATGTAGACAACCAATTTCTAAAATGACGCCACAATGTAGAAACAAGTGACAGTCAGATGAAACTGACTGTATTCCACAGTCAAAGAGATGAATTTTCAAACGCTGTAATTATTTTTTAAATATTGCTTATGTTGGCCAGTTTCGCAAACTTATAGTAATATAATAAAAATAATATAATATAATAATAATTTATTTATTTTCTCTCAACATACAAGGTGAATAGTTTAAACAAAAGATGCTTACTGACTAATGAGTTTAATATTAAACCTTATTTGCGAGAGACTGGTGCCTGAGATAGGCATAAAGATACCTGTAATACAGGTCACCAGGATCCCCGTTACGCGGATTATAATAAATTAGACTAAACTCTTAATTATGAAAATTAGACAAGTAAAATATAACTTTGCTAAAAATAGGTTAGAGTACATGTATATACATTTTTTGATCAACTACAATTACACTTAAACAAGTTATATTAATTTTAATCAAAGAACTAAAAACTAACACATGTAGATGTAGGTACACTTATAGATAATGGATTACAAAAATATAGTTTCAAGGAAGTATGAGAAAACAAAAACAAAAATTTAATAGTTAAAGACATTCAAAAAAATGTTTCAGATTAAAGAGTAGTTCTGTATGTACATAAAGAGAGGGGTTATTTCCTACGCGTGTGTATATTGTGTATTTGAGTGTAGGTATGTGAATGTGCAAATTGTTATTATAGTAAGGGACGCAATAGGTTTTCAGTCGCGTCATAGTCCAATGATTTAAGCCATTTTACCACTTCTTGTTTACATCTGGTTTTTGTTAGCGGATATACTGTTAGTACGCCGTTTATTTTATTGTACAGTCGACTACCAAGGTAGTAGTAAAACTTTTGTGCGAGACTAAGGCGACAGGAATAACTGGCACAAACTATATCTGTCCTACGTTTACAAACAAGTTTGTCTGGTTCATAGGTTAGCTCACTATGTTTTTTGAGCACGGTGGCGACAATAAATAGTTGGCGTACTGACAGTAGATCCCAGGTGTTATAAGGGTCTATTGAAGGGAATCTAAAGGGAAGACCCGCCGACACCTTAAGAATTGCCCTTTGTGCTTTCTCCACTTCCATCAGATGAGATTTAGCACCTCCACCCCATGAAGTGATACAGTAGTTTACCAGGGATTGACCTAAAGCTAGAAACACTGATTTAATGATTTTTCGGTCAGCAACGTGACGTAGATTTTTGAATATGAATATTAATTTGCGTAGTCTGGAGGACAACATATTCATAATGTTCTTTGAAACTCAATGTTTGGTCTAGTAGGATGCCAAGGTACTTAATGGTGGAAGTTCTTAAAAGTGCAGGACAGGAGCATGTTGAGTTGAAATCAGAACACGATTGAGCGACAATGGAAAGTGACTCGTGTGGAATGAGATTCTTTTTAGGTCCAAAAGTTACAAATTTTGTCTTGGTCACGTTTAGTGTAAGGACGTTATCGAGAAGCCATTTGTGAACCCGATGAAAACCTTTTTGAGCATTAAGGAAAGTCTCATTCCAGTTCTCGTCAGCGAAGATGAGGGCTGTATCGTCTGCAAACGTCACAATTTTACCATTTACAAGATCTAAGTTGCAGAGTTCGTTGATGTAAATTAAAAACAAAGTGGGGCCTAGGATACTGCCCTGTGGCACCCCATAAGTCACTTCCAGTCCATCGCTAATAAAATCTCCGATCTTTACTTTTTGGGTTCTACTAGTAAGATAACTTTTAAAAAGCTGGAGGGGCACTCCCCTTACGCCGAAGGATTCAAGTTTGTGCAGCAAGAGAGGAATATAAACCGTGTCAAAAGCCTTGGCGAGGTCAAGGAAAACAGCCAGGCATTTCTTCCCCTCATCAAGACTACTTACAATAGTATTTGTAAGTTCATGGACAGCATCTGCAGTTGAAATACCTGCGCGAAAGCCATACTGGGCAGCTGATATCAAGTTGTTTGTTTCGAGGAAGTTAACTAGACGCTTGTTTAATATTTTTTCTAGGATCTTGGATAAAGTGGGCAATATAGAAATCGGCCGGTTAATAGTGCGCCCTATGTACTGATTCCATACAAATTGTATTTTTAAATATTTAGTACAGTGTAACTATTGACCTCATAATACTAGAAGTCCGTTGTTCATGTGAATAAAATTACTATTCTAATATATTAGTTTGGAACGTTCGTTCAATGTCCGCGCAAGGACAAGACGAACTAAGGAACTTGAACTAGAAGACCGACCTAGTTCAGTTGACCGCAAAGAGTACATTTATATATACTGATATAGAGTTATCAGCTCAAATCGTACCTAAGCTAGAGGGTAACACCGGAGCTATTTCTTTCCTGTTCATACATATATCTATAGGTTCATTCTTTCTACTGGGTTCTCGGGGGCATTTTATTTTTATTAAGTATATTAAATTCACCTAACAATACTTTTAAACGAAACAATTTTTTGTTTTCAAATCATGTATATTTGTTTTTCAAACATTTATTCAATCGTAATCAACTTTGACGTGACTTAAAAAACACAATGAAATATAAAACAATTACAAACATCCGCTAAGGCTCAACTTTGTAGCATACGTGACGTTGAGTTGGGCGTTCAAATTAATTTTCAGTTTTAGGACGCCAAAGGTTTTCGAGAAAATAATTTTTGAGAAACGTGAAAATTAAAGCAAAAAAACGCATTTGACAACTACCTATGCAAAAATTAAGTCAAAAAAGCATGCTGACGCAGAAGCTCCAATGCACGGCCGGTAATCTACCTATAGAAAACCGCTCGCAATAGCGGCCATCTTTTTTAATGAATAATGACATTTGTCATTTTTGTTTCCTTGCTGTGATTGGCTGCCGCAGGCGTAGGTAGCCTTTCCGCCATCTTGGGTAGTGATCGTAGTATTTTACACTTTGTTATTGTTTTGTTGTTTTCACCTTGTAGTGGCTTGTAGCTTGTTTGTACAGGTTCGGATCGAGTGAAAACGTGACGTGCTTATCTTCTCCGTTAATTCTGTATTGTGTGTTTGTATTTTGCTTCATACAAAATGTACGAGTGCTGTGTATGTAAAAGTTCACGACAGGACGCTATTTTACATCATTTTCCTCGCACTGAGAAAAGACTCATGAAGTGGTTAAAGTAACTAAATCGTGATAATCTGAAAAAGTTATCACCAGAAGAACTTTCAAACGTTTTTGTATGTCAAAAACACTTTGAAAAGAGGTTTATTACGCCGAAATTACGTCTCATAGGCAGTGCATATCCATCTTTGTTTACCGAAGACGAGATTTCCTCTGGAATACCATCACAGGACAATGCCGGTAAGTTTTAAGTACAGACTTTACTATAGCCTTCTAATCTCTACGTCCTAACAGACTTTTAATATGAGCTTAGCCCGTAGTTGCTTTGTAGAAATAAAATATTAATAACTATAACCGTCATCTAAGAAACAAATTCGCAATTGCCGACGTTGGTGTATCCAGTGTTAATAACTTATAACAATTTAAGTACTTACTTAATTTTAAAACTAAAGAAATAGTATTGAGTTTTCAATTGTTTGTTTATACCTGCATGTGTTAGTGTTTATACCCGGATGTGTCCTAGTTCGTAGGAATAACTTTTAATGTTATTAATATTAATTGTTTTATTTATTTTGCACTTACAGAAAACATGGATATTGATTTGGAGCATAGTTACTTGCGTAAAAGACACTTTGACCACACATACTTTCAAAGGGAACCACTAAAAGGTTAGTAATGCAGTTTGTATTACTGTAACATTTTCTAGTAAAACTGTTGAAATGGATTTATTGCATGTAAATTTATATTCTGACATATTGGCCCCTTTACTGGTTCGATATTATAGTATGCGATAATATAGTATACATAATGCTTGTTGCAAATAAATAGCAAGTTATTATTTTCAACTATCACCTATCACATTTATTTAACTCTCACTCATAAACACACAGAATACCAAAATACCTACAGGAGAGACTTGCATAAAATTATAGTGTGTAATTTCTCACGTTTCAGAAGTAATTGCCTCTAGCTCCAGTGAGTCTCAGAATGTGCCTGGCCCATCGCAAATTCCACTGCCTAAACAGGACTTAGGTAATGGAATTTTTTTGTTGGACTCAAGTTATAAAGGATAGTTAAGGTTTTAACGGTGTGTCAACTTTTCATTTTTTACACAATTCTGAAGCAACTTGTACTTATAGACCATCAGTGAGTGTGGACAAATGGTGCTACAATCTCTCCCACAATACCTCGTTTATTGTAGATGTTAATTATGTATGTTTATTGTGATCTATTTTATAAACATCATCTATCTGTTTTATATGATGGAAACATCTTGTTTCTCAACAGTACCTAATTATTTTTCAGTTAATCCTGTAATCATTGAACCAGTGATGAATGAAGCATTTCAAGCCTCTGGTAAGTGATTTTGAGTTATTATTGTTGTATTATTACCACATGAATATGTTTGCAATGAACCTTTATTTACTCCATGCTGGATATGCAGAGGTCCTGAGTTTGTTCCCAGTTCAGACATTAATTTTCTTTGTATTATGTAACCTAGTATATTCTTCTAATAACCTTATGTATAGTCGAAAATAAATGTTTGGTTTTTCTCTTTGCAACTGCTCATTCAACAAACTTGTAACATACAACATAATATGTAAGTGTGCAGCTGCATGTTGTTATAATGTTTTACATTCCATAGAACTTGACTTCATCATTCACTTTTGTGTTTTCCAGGCTTGGATACAGTCAGAATTGCTAAGGATCCGAAACCTATGAGAAGACGTTTAATCACGAAAGTAAAAGATTTGTCACCAACATGCAAAAGTATTTATAAAGAATACAAAAAGTCTAAACAGCAGGCCGATTTTCATCGAAGAGCTAAGAGAGCCCTTCAGTTTAATAAGAAAATGTTGTTCGAAAAATTAACAAATAAAATGAATCCTTATGCAAAAAACAACAACAACATAACAAATATTGAGTTGTTTTATTTATTTTATTTTATCGTATTATTTTATATAAATGAACTGGAACCCCTAACCACCTTTTTTTTTTTTTAAAGTATGGATGTATACGTTCTGCTCCTTTGCAAGACAATATCGTCTACCAAAAAAAAAAATGGAATGTCAGTCGACATTAGTATCACAGATTAAAAATAATTCTTACTACTGAAAAAAAAGTACTACAGTGAGCAGTCTGAACGTAGTTCACTAAGTAGTCTGTGCTCCAATGTGTTTGGAGATAACAAAATACCTAATTGTTTTTATAATTATTTTTCTGTCGTAATAGTGGGAATATGCAATATACAATCTTAATGAAGAACAAAGTAAATGCGTCACATCATTTTATTCTGTGTTACAATAATTTAATCTAAGCCTTCGTAATTTTAATGCAAATTATATAAAAATAAAAATATGTTTGAAGTAAATTCCTGCCTTTATGAAATATATTTCGGGTTCTGAAAAATTATATAAAAATTGTGTCCTTAGAAAAGAAGATTCCATCGCCATCTATTGATTATCTGCATACCCTTCCACCCTTGATTTCTCCGGAATAGGCGAAACAACAGCGCACTTCCACGACTTGGGAAAAATTCCACTGCGAAGGGATTTATTGACTATGGCTCTAATTCAATAATTGGCCTGGTGGTCGCCACTAAGGAAATAATAATATTCGATGGATTGTAGATTTCCTAAATGCTAAAAATATACAATGGAATATATTTCTTTTTTGAAAAGCTCCTACTTCCATTAGATTTCGAAAAAAAGCTAGAAATACCACGAATGGAAAAATTAAAAATTTTACCGGTACACCGGTTAATTTACTGGCATGATGATCGGCACAACCCTATTGGGAAACATTTCTTTTATATCATAGATTAGAATAGCATAGACGTGCCTTTATTTAAATTAGTGGCATAATTTAACTAAAACCAATTTTGTAGATGAAACTAACACTTACCAGGCATTATTCTTATATTTGTATAAATAGGTATTGAAATACCATACTTTTGTCACATAAACGACATAATCTTTAATTCCGTTAAACAACTTGTAACCGCTACCGTTAACAAAATGTGTCTCTCTGATGCACAGCTCTGATTATTGCAAATCTTTGCGTCATCGATCTGTTACATCGCGTTGTCCTTCACCTGACATTTCTGAACTCCATTTTGAGCGGAGCTTACGTCTGGTGTACGTGTGCAGTGTCTACAAAGTATTTTGCATTAAATTCCTCCCGGTAAGTGTTACATTGATTTGCATTTCAATTTAATAATGTATTCATTATTTCAACAAGCTTTAATGAACGATTACTGAGTAATTTTTACGACATTGCATTTACATCATCATTAACGTAACCGCTACTACTTTATCATTTATTTGTAGTTTAATAATATATTTTTTGCGTGTGTTATGCTGTTTTGGTGTATTTGGATCATTTCTTTCATATTTTATAGTCTGATTACGAAATACTTTGGCCAATTTTTCGTGTATTTTCCGGTTCTAATGAATGACCTCTACGTGACCTCCATATGCCGGTATAAAAGTACTAACACAGCCACATCCCACAATTATCTGATCATCTAATAAGTCCTAGACACTGTTCAAGGTCAAAAATTTCTTTATTAGCTGAATTTGTGTTTATTTCCAGTGTATTCCATTTAAAAATAGTTGGAAACCATAAAAGTTAATTATTTTACAATCTGTTGACTATAGTTATTGTCTCTATATGATTGAATGCATATTTTATATTAATTGTTTTAGGTTGTAGGTTTACGTTTAATGTATAAGCCTGTAAAGACAGTAGACATTTTTTCTTTCCTAAACACTAGGGAAAAAATAAAAACAATGTGAGTTTTCTGAATAAGGAAAATGTGTATTCTGTAATTCTTTTTGACAAAGAACATAAAACAGTCATAGATAATTTTCATAGAAGCTGTGTTAGCAATAGAAGGTTTTCCAACAAAGCCGATATGTGATTTCCAGTTTTATTTAATAATTTTACTCATCAATAGCAAAGTACCAATGTTAAGATACTAATCAGGTCTCACCAACTGACCATTTTTACATAAATAAAAAAAAACTGGAAATTGCTCAATCCAACTATTTTTTTCATTATCAGTTAATGATACACTTAAATCAAAATGTAGACCACCAACATAATATGATAACATAGAATTATTCTTTTTAATGTCTCTAAAGGGTACTAGGTTTCAAAATAATGAGTTTTTAATTTCATTTTGTTTCAGGAAACATGTCGAAGATCGGTATCAATGGATTCGGCCGCATTGGCCGCCTGGTGCTCCGTGCTGCCATCGAGAAAGGAGCTCAAGTTGTAGCCGTCAACGACCCATTTATTGGTTTGGACTATATGGTTTACATGTTCCAATATGACTCCACTCATGGTCGTTTCAAGGGAACCGTTCAGGCCCAAGATGGACATCTAGTTGTCAACGGAAACAAGATCGCAGTTTTCTCTGAGAGAGACCCTAAAGCCATTCCATGGGCTAAGGTTGGTGCTGAATACGTTGTTGAATCCACTGGTGTATTTACCACCATAGACAAAGCCTCAGCTCACTTGGAGGGTGGTGCCAAGAAAGTTATCATCTCTGCTCCTAGTGCTGACGCACCTATGTTTGTCGTTGGCGTCAACCACGAAACTTATGACCCCTCACACAAGGTCATCTCCAATGCATCTTGCACGACTAACTGCCTTGCTCCTCTCGCTAAGGTCATTCATGATAACTTTGAAATTGTTGAGGGTCTTATGACCACTGTACACGCCACTACCGCCACCCAAAAGACTGTTGACGGACCCTCTGGCAAACTGTGGCGCGATGGCCGTGGTGCGCAGCAGAACATTATTCCCGCCTCTACAGGAGCCGCTAAGGCCGTCGGCAAAGTTATTCCTGCTCTGAACGGCAAGCTGACTGGTATGGCTTTCCGCGTCCCCGTCCCTAATGTTTCCGTAGTTGACCTGACTGTTCGCCTAGGCAAACCTGCCAGCTACGATGCCATTAAACAGAAAGTGAAGGAAGCCGCGGCCGGACCACTTAAAGGTATCCTTGGATATACCGAAGATCAGGTTGTATCTTCTGACTTTATTGGTGACACACATTCGTCGATCTTCGACGCCGCTGCTGGTATCTCTTTGAATGACAACTTCGTAAAGTTGATCAGCTGGTACGACAATGAGTATGGTTACTCCAGCAGAGTCATTGATCTCATCAAGTACATCCAGACCAGGGATTAAACGATACAACTTCTAGAGATGTGATTATGATTTTGTCGAGATTAACTGCACTTTCATGTTATGTCATAAGTATATCTAGCTGTTTAAAAATATAAATTATTGCTACTTTGACAGTAGTGGATATGTATGTGTTATTCTTGTTCTACAATCTAATAAGAGTAAGTGTAAATGTGTCCAGCGCATTATATCAAAAGTTGAAATTAACAACACGTGTAATAACGTTGTATTGAAATAATACATAATCGAAAATTATTTTTGTTTTACTTCAATTATACATATGTATATCTCTGGTCTCCATCTTTCGACTCCTCCAACAAGTGCAGTTATTTTTACCTGTGTGAAATATGTAGTGGAGTGAAACGTGTCGCAACTACGCGCGTAAAACGATCTACAGGCGTGTAGCTTACCATCAGGCGCACGACTTGTTCTTCCCGTCACTTGATATTATTAAAAAAAACAGGGCTTTTGAAGGCGACGCTCACGATCTGAGTGTAGCTCGTGGTTATACAACTACTAATGTAGTGTCATCGCTACCTCGTCATCAACCTCGCTGCCTTTCGTTCCTGATCTACAAACACTGCCTACACGGTAAAAATATTGCTTAGGAAAAGACAAATTTCTTTTTATGAAGTCTTTATAATAAATCCAACAAAACGATCCTCTCCCTACAGACGCTAGAGAAGAATTACTTGATAATAGTAAAAAAACGTATCAAAAGTGTATTTTAGTTATAAGATCGAAATATTTAATTCAAGAGCAAATTAATTTATATATGTCATAAAGCTACTCTAGATTCAAGAAAATATTTATTAGTCATTAGAAATTTCTGATTTTGACTTGAAAAAAAAACGAATGTAAAATTTAAAGAGAATTATTTGACTGACGATTTATGTTTTCTATATTTAGGTGTAGTTTGATTTCGTGCTGAAACCAAATTTCTTAAATTATAAATTTTGTTTTAGTTATATCAAAGCAACTTTCTGCTATTATTAAGTCTATAATCTTATTGGAAGATTTTACCGTAATATGTTCAAAAGTAAGATAGTAAGTAGTTCAAAAATAGAAAGGCTGTAACTTCAAAACTCCATGATATTTGGATTTCGTTTTTCTGTGAGGTAATGCAGAATATAAGACCAGTGTTGGGCGTTAATCAATTAAATTTCAATCAATAATTCAATCAGATTAAAAAATCAATTGCAATTGATTTCAATTGAATTGATTTTAATTGCAATTAAAATCAATTCCGGCCGGTTGGGGGGCCTGTCGGTGGGCCGGTCGGGGCGCCGGTCGGGGGGCCAGTTGTTGGCCCGGCTGGCGGGCCGGTTTGGGGCCCGGCTGGGCGAAAGCTCGAGAATTCCGCGGAAGACGCGCGATGTTTGGTAGGTATCAAGTTTGTACGTTATACAATACACCTTAAAGCTCAAAACGCTATGTACATATTACAATATCGTACACAAATTTGCCTTCATTCCGTTCCGCCGCAAATGTATAGCATTAGGATTTTACCGATTTTGAAAGTTCCTTGATGGATTTGACCATTTCTGTTGATGAAGCACTTGAAAGGTCAGGGGTAGACAATGGCTGCCTTGAGAATAAGCAACAGTTTGGCTTGTAGATACATGTTATGGAAATAAGAAATAAAATAAATATTTTTTTGAAAAATTAAATTTTAAAAATTAAAATTGTTTATGTATGTAATATTTCCATTAGGTTTATATCATTAAAGGTTTCTTCCGCCAGCATCTCGTGCAATTTCCTCTTAGATTTTAATTTGTAATTTCTTTACAGTATTTTAATTCCGGTTGTGCTTACCATTGTTCACCTTAATTTATTTTTATTTAATCATTGTCTTTTGCTACATCTTCGTCAATGGCAATTTCTTTGATGGATTAAATTTTAATGTTACTTTAAGTCGATATAATATTCAGAGTAAAGACACTACTTACTCCTTAGACTATGGAAACTTTACTTTACTTTACTTTCTTTTTTTTCTATCCTCTAAGGGTCGTATTCTAGAACTCTACTCAATGCTCAAGTCAAGACTTGAGTATGATTCAAAGCACTAGAGATCAAACTCAAGTCTTTGCCATTATAGTCGTATTTCCAGTGCTTGAAATCATACTCAAGTCTGCTCAAATCCTGACTTGAGTATTGCAGTGAGCACTGAAAATCATACTCAGTCCTTGCTATTAGGGTCGTATTTCCAGTGCTTGAAATCATACGCAAGTCTGCTCAAATCCTGACTTGAGCATTGAGTAGAGACCCTAGACCCTTAGGATCGTATTCCAGATCTGAGACTTACTTCGAGATATAATACAACCTCATGCAGTTGACACTGACTGCAAGCAGTTATCGCCGTGCGTTACTTTATTTTTTTCCATCATCTAAGCGTGCGATTCGCTCAGGAGTTCAGTTTATTAAAAAACAAACATATCAGAGGTATTATCATTTATCACTATCGAAATTGTCCATTTTAATTTGTCAAAAAACTTACCTCCGTATACCACGACCTTAGAGCATTCTAAGACCACGACTATACTTTGCGAAGGGATTTGCGATCAAAAATGTAAACAAAAGCCATTACAAAAAATATTATAATCATTGTGCAAAGTTAATTGAATCCATCAAGAAAAGGCAATAATTTATAAAATATTTACATATTGCCGATACCTATTTAAAAAAAAGTTGTTTCAGACAAAGAAAAAACATACATCTCTTAAAAAAATGTGATCATTGTTTTTGATTCTCGGGCTATCGTTCACCTCGACTGCAGGCAACGCTTGCAGTCGAAATCTCGATTGAATCCCAATCTGCACGCGTTCTGAAGACATGCAGTACATCTGTTAGCAACTTTTCTTCCTCATTGGTAATCCCTTCTCTGGTTGCCATTAAAATAATATAGAGTGTAATTAATTTCAGTTTTCTCTTTTTCGATTTTAAAAAGCTCTTTTGCTAATGCAAAAGTCAACTTAAAGAATAAGCATATGACGATTTTAAAATTTGAGAACACATCGTATATTTCTATAGTTGCCGTATTCCATTCCTGTGCTGTACGTATTTAGAAGGACTATAAACAAAGCGCTTCGTGCGAATGGGCCGTAAGTATGTAGGTACATACATCAGCAACATAAGGTTGATGACTGATTGAATATTGATGATGATTAAAAAAGGAATAAGTATATTTAACGTATTTTTAACCGACTTCAAAAAAGGAGACGGTTCTCTATTCATATTTTTTTTGTGTGTATGTTACGCGATTACTTCAGCATTTCGTTGGTTCAGATAAACAGGGTATTATCTCAAAAACACAGATTTTTCATGAGAGAAAGATAAAAGTTTCTTCTAGCATTATTTCAGTCGCGATTGTTATTTGGTTCTCCTCGCCTATATGTATTTAAAGCCTAAAGCCGTTTAATAGTATTTTCGAAAACTTCTTGTTCTTATATAGTTCCGAGTTTTGGCAAAATCCTGAAATTATTCAGAGAGGTCGTATAATATTACCCTTTTGAACATAAATATTTGTGATTCAGGGTCCTATTCCAGAACTCTACTCAATACTCAAGCCAGGACTTGAGTATGATTTCAAGCATGGCAATACGACCCTAATATCTAGTGCTTTAAATCATACTCAAGTCCTGACTTGAGCATTAAGTAGAGTACTGGAATCATGGCAAACGACCCTTTTATGGGGAACTGTATATGTTTTTATACTATGCTTACGGAGCACTTAATAACGGAAATGATAATCTTATCTAATAATATGTATTATCCTGAATTTAAAAACTACATTAAAATTTTAATTCAAATGTATTATTACAAAATTGATGATGGAAAGGGGAAGGCGGAATCAAATTATGCAATTCCATCGCACACTCTCCGTGGCATATTCTGTAGAATACCGATAAGCTGGCAACTCTACAGCGGTGTTCAAGGCCCTGCAGCTTCGCCTCTACTAATTCCGAGTAACCTATAAGCCTCTTATCACGCTTGTCTATTGAATCCAAGGTGGCCAGTTGGTATTTCACAGAGCCATCACATAAGTGGCAGCAGTACTCCATACACGACCGGACTTGTGCTTGGTACAGCTGAAGCAACTGTCCCGGTGTGAACGGAATAGCGGTGGCAACTGCTAGTGCAATGCGCAATGGGAAGTGAGCGTGCCTACAGCTCCTGTACTTATCGGGAAAATAGGTAGGGTACTGTACGTGCACCCGGGGCGGCTCACCTGAGGCACTAGCCTCTCGAAGAACCGGATGAAGTCAAGTGACAGAGGTCTGTGAGAACCCTGTACACTGGCTGATCTGGGGTCAGAACCTGCACCTGTAAGGTTCCTGTGCGCGCACAGTTAATAGTGCCCATCCTGCATAACCAAGAGGTTGATAAGGAGGGGCACTATAAACAAAACATATATAGAATGATATGGGACTGTCCCAGTGTGAAGTAACGCCGTACCTTGGAAAGGATGCCAAGCTTCTTGGCGGCATTTCTGGCCGTGGATTCAATGTATATTCCGAAGTTCAGATTGGATGACAGGTCCATTCCAAGTAGGTGAAGACGGTCGGTTATTGGTATGGATATATCACGAAAAGTCAGAGTCACGTGAAAGGGATTCCGTTAAGTAGAGAAAAGACACGCCTGCGTTTTGGTAACATTTAATATGACAATATTGGCATCGTCCCAATCGTTGACTGCCTTAAGTGTCAAATTCAAATGACTAACCGTGGACTCTCGACAAGACTAGATTTCTTCTCCACTGACCCTTGCATTGGTCAAGTACCTGTCCACATCTGTGCTGTCATCAGCATACCCAAAGGTACCTGGAGTCAACATATCATTTATATGCCACAGAAAGAGGGTTGCAACGCTGATTAACTCATAAGGTGTAAACCAAAATCCGAATGGACTTCCATACGATCTATCTTGTACGAGTACACCTACTTATCTTTCTAATTTGTGGAGAGCACTCGTATAGTGAAAACCTGGCTTAATAAGTAGGTGCTTGTATACCGTAATTAGAAAAAAGACGGTCAAATAAACGTAAATATTTTGAATTTCTTTTTTGTGTGTATTTTTATATTTTCTTTGCGAAAATTACTTCTAGTTAGAAGAACGAAAATCTAGTGAACTTCGTCTAATTTAAGAAGCAAAAGTTGTCATGGAAAACTTGTTTAATGGCTAAGAGTAAGCTAGAGTAAACAAAAATGCATGAAAATCTATTAATAGGTACTTTCTGTACCAACACATTCTTCTTCATTCTTTAGTTTTTTATTATATCCTCACTTGCTAGAGGAAATCATTATAAATTAGTCCGAAAATTACTGGGTCTCTAAATAACTACACGTGGAATCGAGCTTACTTATATATTTGTTTTGGTCGACCTCAATTTGTGAGGACTGATGATGAGATGGATATACTCGTATTGGTAGTAGTACTCTAATGAGTGGAATAACTTCTTCCCTCACGTCTTCCTTCTATCTCTATGATTTTCAAATTTATACAGCAACCCATCCAGAGGACTGAAAAAATTGCGATAAAGGGGTAGGTACATTGTGCGCCGACCTTCGATCACTTTCGACAAAGTAGCTATTAACAAAGAACCAAGGATTTATTTTGAAGGCACAACAATTGGGAGTGACAACTACCTACATCTCGTAAGTTGTAATCACGTTGCAATCTTTGGTGATGCCTAATTTAGTCCTCTAAACGACATCCAATTGCTTTACACTTCAATAAAAAATTTGGACATTTATGATTCTCTTTCCTTGTCTTCATTTTTTCCATTCTCCGAACTGTTTTCTATCTTTTATTTTTTTTCCATCCTTTGCTTCTACGACATTATCTTTCAAATTTGCGCTGTCTAACTCTCAACTCACACTGGCGCAGAGTCGAAGCGGCGCGTCGCGTCCTGTTTTTCAACTACAACGCTTGGCGACACGTTAGTGCGCTCGGATCAGTGCACCATCAGTGTGATCAAGTGAATGCTCAAGTGACGTGCGGCGACGCGCGAAGCCGCTCGACTGCATTCAAGAGTCGACTCGCGTCAACGCCCGTTTCCAATTTGCATAACACAAATTTGTACCTTAATAATGGGAAAATAGAGATGAATATACTACATGCGATGAATATACTCTGCCACAGTGCGAGTTGAGCCTTAGACTTGCTTCTTTTGTCATTTAATTACAGACATTTGTGTTTGGCCTAGCAAAAGTAGGTACAGTTACCCGATTTATATTATCTATAGTCCATCTGTTTAGGTACTTAAATAAATGTAAACAATCTTGAGATGTCTATTTAATGAAATATACATTTATAAAATGATTTTCCCTTACCTTCAAATACAAAATACAAATACTTAGCTTCATATGAAATTGCATGTCTATTTTTATACCTATTGATTTGTAAAGCATGTGTTTCAATAAAAAGATGTATCTTGATTGTTTACATTTAGTTAAGTACTTAAACAAATGGACTATAATGTCGCCTATGATTATTATTTTGTGCCACAACCTTAGAGGATGGGAAAAAGGCACAATAGTCTTCTAAATTTATTTTAGTACGTAATAAATATTTATTTTTACCCTCAAAGTTTTTACCTATAGATAAGTGGATTTAGAAATGCCGGTTTTTAAAAATTACCACCCTACAAATTAATGGCCGCTCCACAATCGGGCAGCTGTCAGTGACAGTCCGACAATTATCTCGTTTGCTTCGTGTAAATTTTGCAATGTACAAGATTCAAATCCGTCTATTTATCAATGAATATGGTTTACATTAACAGATAATCGTTATTTATGTCGCCTAATTTATTATTAATCTTAAAAACAATACATAAGTCTAAATAGTTGTGATTTTTTGGTTAAAATGGAGGATCTCAATTTGACAGAGACCGAAATGAGATATTTCGGCGATTTGTTTTTATGTTGTGACGAGGAATCCAATGGGAAAATACCAATTTTAAAAGCAACGGAATTATTTAGATCATCAAATATCCCTAACGATGTTCTCAAACAGGTAAATGTCGCTTTCCTTTGGAGTGGTGAGAGTAATAACAGGTTTTATTTGTGAATGAGTGGTTATGAAGTGTAATTGTTTTACAGATCATGGATATAAGCGTGGCTCCGAACAGCTGTGCGTCCTTGAATCATATGAATAGGAAACAATTTTATTCAGCATTGAAATTAATAGCTGCACATCAATCTAACATGGTTTTAAAGCCAGACCTGCTATCAACGTCGCTAGACTTACCATTGCCGCGGTTCACGTGGGCACTCAACTCAGAAGCAAATGCTGACTTAATACAGTTATCAAATTCCCCAAAAGAACAACATATCTCCAAAAGAGAAAGAAACTTTTCCGGTAATGTGGGTGCTTATGAACCAATACGAGTATCATCAAATCTTTCTGATAGTGATGTTCCTCAAACCATGTCTCATGACAATACCGAGGCACTGAGTACAGACTCGGAGATGGAATCTGAAACATTGTCACAAAGATCAGGTTCTCATGGGGTAAGTCACAATTTAAGTATACATGTAGAAACTTATAAGTAGTGTCAAGCTGAAAACAGTCTCATAATGAGTAGCTTCATAGGGAAATGTATAATATTTGTGTTAATATAAATTTTATTTCAAAAGAAACTATATTAAGCCATATTTAAATGTACAAATTTCTTAAATTCTCAAAATAATATTTGTAAGACAGCCCAAAATCATCTTTAATAGAGAGGCATTAATTAAATTAAAACATTAACAAAAATAGAATGCAAAACATTATTCATTATAACACAAAGTAATTAATTCTCTGCAGTGCTTATCTCTGCAATGGCTATCTATCCTGAACAATAAGCTGTTTATGTGAGAGTTATTAGAATCTTGACCTATAACTGATGTACTTGAAATGTACCCATACAATTAGTTAATGATTACTGCATATATATAT
>NW_020653853.1:11972914-12022395 GCF_003589595.1 Hyposmocoma kahamanoa | reverse complement strand
GATAATAATGGCAACTATTTTGATTAAATAAATTTGTTAAAAATTTAGAAAATAAACAATTTAGATTTTCAGTACAAATCGGCAATTTCATACTTTAACCCCTATTATATATATAGTAGATGGTAATCCAAAATGGAAAGCTCATATAGGAGTAGTACCCTATCTAAACAAATCCACTATGGTCCCATTCTTTGTAAGTTTCAATAATAATCAGACTTTTGTCAATTATTTACTTCAGGAGCTTGCATGTCACAGACTTACACTAGATCTTATTCTAGTATTCTGTGAGTCTAGGGTTAAATTACTTGTTCTACTTTCAATTACATATCATTATCAACATTATTTACATGTGGTAATCCTAATGCAAACAAATCTGCTGTTCTACATATTTCATTTGTATTAATGTATACCATCACCCCTTAAATGCCCTATATGGCCTATATTGTTTCAGTAAAGTGCAAAGTAAAGTAAGTTTCTTACACCTTTTTTATTTAGGCAAATACTTTTTACAACAAGTTTCTATCAACTTAGTTACCTGTTAGTTTGTTTGCTGAATTTAATTGACTAATTAACTTTAGATAAGGCCTTGCCATATCTTGATGATGTCATAAGAAACATTTAGAAAGAAAACATGGAGGAATAAATGAACCGTGAATTTTGTTTGCATTGTGTTCTGATTCAACTTTGTATTTACATATAAATAAACAGATTGTATAGCTCAAAATTTTACATGGGTAAAAGGCCAGTGAGAGGTTAAGTATAAAAGAATCACCAATGAGGTATATTATCCCCTATTATTGCCAGCCTGATGGTAGACTTAACTACATTCTTAAGAAAAACTGACTTGATACTTTTGAAGCATTCTTTATTTCAGTCCCAGGATTTTTAAGAAACAGTATTAGGTCATGGGCAACTATACAGGTTCGTAATAAGAACTAGAACCAGATTTATTTAATTTTCAGAGGAGAGGAAAGACTGGGTCACCCTGGAGTACGGCTAGCGATAGCCCTACGCCAACCAATAGCGTAGCAGAGCGCGTGCATCCTGTGTGGGAACACAGTGCAACAGGTCGGGGTGTTTGGCCAGCAAACACTGGAGAAGAACATGCACAGCTCTTGGGTAATTCCTATATTCCTATACTCTTTTCATTGTTTAATTTCTCTTTGACAGTAAAAGAGATACAGATATTATAGTAAAACAAAAACATTTAAAAACCATATGAATAATTTAAGGAATATCAATGTGTAAGATGGCTGTACTGACTGAAGATTTCGTCTTGAAAATCAAAATATTATCACGAGCCTGTTGCCAACTAACGATCCAAACTTGGCCTCACCCATTTGTTTAATCACCCATGAAAGGGCAATGATAACATTATGGTCAAAGTATATCTAATAAAACATAATAACAATCTTATGATTCTTTGCTCTTTGCCTACATTCACCATCAACAAATTAGGCGTGGCGTCGTCAAACGAGGCGTGAAGAGGCATATTGTAGGCAGGCAGGGTGGAGGTGGCTAGTGCAGTGAGGATTTCATCGCTGCACTAGGTTCCTTCGCGTTTGGATACCACTTTCCACTTAACATCAGGTGGAGTGGAGTCATTTGCCTGTCATGTATAAAAAAAAAAAAAAAAAAAAAAAAAGGCATATCGATACCAGAAGTATCAATTAATTTAAGGCACAAACCAAGGTTTTTCAGGAGAGCCAAAAAACGATTTTATTTTTTTAAATCTGTCTATAACTTTTTACTTTGGAAACTTTTCCTTTTTTTTTGGAAAGGATAATTTACAATAGAATTACATATAATTTTCTTTTTAATCACATAAAAACATCTTTTTTTAATATTTTATTAATGTAAGGGACATGCTATATTTTAAACCACTGGGCATTCCTACATTTTAATTATACCAATCAATAGAGCGGAAACTTCCGAATCCAATGATAATCATATGTAACTAATTTTCGACAAAATGTCTCTTACGTTAATTAATACTTCTGGTATCGATATTGCAAACATTGTGACACTTTGTGTTTTAGTATTTGTTTGGGAATTGGCATGTTTGATTTTTGTGTATCTGAAAGTAACAGATTTCCATTATGTATTTAAATGTAAACTTTGATGCTGACAAGGATTTTTAAAATTTACTGAACACTGTATATTAAATTCAATTCAAATATCTATTCACTACACCAATGCATATAACATTGCCTATAAGTAGATCAATTACAAGAAAATCAAATTTAAAATGTAATAGAAACTTCTTATCATGATTTTTTTTTAAAGAACGACTGTTTGATTTTTTTAAAAGGGTCATTTAAAAAAAAGTTAAATGCGTTACTTATAATATACCTGATTGTGAATTGATGAATATAAGCTTAAAATGTACTTATAATATTTTCTTTATTAGCTAGAGGTTTTCAGTTTGAGTATTAAGGCATACTTTGCTGATGAGTTTTTGGAATTAGTAAATATGTTACAATATTAAGCATTTTATTAGTATTTTTACCATTGATATCTTATGTTTATTGTAAACGTAAACTTGTTGTTACTTGTTGTGACATAATACGGTACAAATAGTTTTAAGTTTTCATTGTAAAAATTTGACTTTAATTTTTCCATCTGCACTTCTATTCATTATAGGTACTGAAGAAGAGTCTTCAGATCGTCATTCGTCTGAAGAAGAGGGCGACACAGAGACGGGCGAGGACATGTGGGCGATCAGTGAGGCGCAAGCGCGCCACTACGCCGCTCAGTTCGCGCAGTTGCGCCCAGATCGTGGTATGCTCTCCGGACAAACAGCTAGGTAAGTAACTTGCGAATAATTTGATTATTTTGTGTGTTAAAATCAGTAAGTATTTTATGTGTATACTTTTAATATTTATCTTTTTCAGGTTGTTTTTTGAGAAGTCCCGCCTCTCCGTGCCAGACCTCCGAAAAATTTGGCTCCTCTCTGACATCAACAAAGATGGCATGTTAACTCTTGAAGAGTTCAGTATAGCTATGCATTTAATCGTACTTAGACGAAACAATATTCCGGTGCCGGACATTCTGCCCGCCTGTCTGGTGCCGAAAGTAGACTCGCGCTTCTCTCAGCAGGCCGTCACCACGGACCTCGTAGATCTCGGTTCAGACATGTTCAGTTCCGGAACATCGGCCGACTTCAATTTCGCTCCCAAAACTGACAAGGATACATACGACGGTAAACAAAAAAAAGAGGAACGACAACCGTCACTCACCCCTCCGAAACCAGAGCAACAAGTCAACAACAAAGAATGGACCAAATTCGTAGACTCCCCCACATCAAGCGTATCCAGTCCCGGACCTAAACCCGTTAATTTCGATTTCCACAAGTCTGCCGTGGAGAAGGACCCTAAAATCTTCCACCCCGTGGCGGTGCGCGTAACGCCAGACGCTAACTCGCTACCGGCGCACGGCGAGGGCGACCTGCGTTCCAGTACGTCACCGCGTCGCGACGACTTCGCGCACGCTTTCGAACTGGCCAGCCCCAAACGGCTCAACTCGCAGCCGCCCGCTGAGCCTCCGCCAAACGGCAGCGCCGAGATCAAATCCATCCAGCGGCCGCAGCCCAAGAAGCCCGTGAAGAGTGCGGGCGTGCTGCCGCCGCCGCCGGCGCGCGAGCCGTCTGTGCACGCGGACGACGGCCCGCAATCGCTGCAGTTCGCGCCCAAAAAGGAGCCCCCTCCGCCGCCGCCGCCGCGGCCGCTGCGCAACCACACGCGCTCCAGTTCGCTGGACCTGAACCGCTTGAAAGCCGCGCCGCCACAGCCTCCGCAGCCGCCGCCGCGCTCGTCGCCGTCGGCCGCGTCCCCTCCGGCGCGGCGGCCGCTGCTCAACCAGCGGTCGGAGGGCGAGCCCGCGTTCCCGCCCGACGCGTTCGCGCCGCGCGACTACGACGGCGAGGGCTTCGGCTACGTGCGCGACGACGCGCCCAAGATGCACGGCGCCTTCGAGGTGTACCGCAAGCCGTCGCGCGAGGCGTCGGCCGACGCCGACCCCGACGTGAAGGCGCTGCAGGAGCAGAACGCCGTGCTGCACCGCGTGTGCCGCGCGCTGTGCGCCGAGCTGGCCGACGTGCAGCGCGAGCGCGAGGCGCTCAGGGCGCGCCTCAACCACTCCACGCCCGTCTAGTCAGTCGCAACTACTAAACTATGTCCCCACAGTTAGAACGAGCAGCGAACGTCTCGTGGCGCGGCTTCCTACTCACAAAATTACGGCCTGGTAAGGAGCTCTGTTGACTGTACTCGGGCGAACCGACCTGGGTCCTTCTCGAGAGTTTTATCGATGGATTGGTGCACATCGTGCGTTTTGTCTGTCATGCATGTGATTATAAGTAACGTTGTAGATAGGTGATAAATTGATTAATATCGCAATTTCATGAAATTTATATTATTTCCTTTGCTAATCGTGTAAATTATCCCAGTATACATAAGTAAAGATCAAATGATAAGTAAAACGATTGTAAGTAACTAAAATAGCTATAATATCTAAAGTTTAAAAATACTAAATTTTTACAAAAACAAAATCCATTTTTTTTAACAATCGATATTTTTAGCTTTGACTGTTTTCAAAAGCTCTAGTTTGTTGCTGTTTGCCTTCATTACTATCGTCTATACATGAAAACGTTTAATGCTCTTTCATTTAAATTAAAGAGGCTATAAATTGTACATTGGAAATGTACGTCCATTATTCCATTACTTTTAAATGTCCCGATTAGTTTTTTGTCAATATGTAGTCATTAATTACAATATCAATATAGCTAAAGCAATGCGTTCTAGGGGGAATTATCTCAAAAAGATTTTAATATACTAATTAAATAAGTATTTAAAAGCTTTTTGTTATTCTTTTAATAGTCGTACTTTTATTTCCAGTGATATGAAATATGAAATCGCCAAAATAGAATATAAGGGGGTATTTTTCGAACAAGAACATACAATTTATACAAAATCAATTTACGTGCAACAGATAATACAATTTTAGCCAAATTTGATTTTGATTGCCTACCTTTATGATGCCGATTTTATTAAAATTTTAATTTTGATGTTTGCTACGAAGTAGGCTTTTACCTTTTGGAATGAATGGTTGTGTCGTGTTGTATTTATGTATTGTACAGTGGGCGTGTGGGTTTATTTTATTGTTATATATTTCACAGTTTTGTATTATGCACGTGCCACTTCTGGATGCGTGGCTTCTCTAAGGAGATGGTGTTGGCCATACTTAATGCAGAAAATTTGTTTTTATTTTTTTTTTCGAGCCGATCGCGCTATGCGTCTGAAACAAAATTTTTACAAGAATTTCGGGTGTCGTACAGTCAATGGCACGCTCAGTTTTACGCCTCAGATTTAAACTCAACTCTATGGTACATAAAATAAGATGGTCCAAAGTGTAAAGCTTAGTATTCTGTTGCTTGTCTAAGACGAGGTTCAACAATTTGTTTAGGTTCAATTTATATAGCGGCGGAACGGAATGGAAGTGCATTTTTGTAACGATATTGTACATAACATAATAATAATATTGTTTATTTTCAGACAAATATCCCATTTTGCATATACAATGTGGCATAATATAACAATAGTGATATTATACGAGAATAACATATCGACTGTGAACTGGCAACCGGTACTATCTCAGTATTCTCAGTTTTGACAACTTTACTGGATGAAGAAAAAACATTTATGTAGCATCTAGTTTATTAAATAAAAAAATACGGAGTGTACACACATACACGTGTAATGAAAATATTTAAAATCTACGTATTTTTATTTAATAAACCAGATGCTACATAAATGACGCAAACAATCTTTTTCTTCATCCTGTAAAGTTGTCAACTGATTGCCAGTCCACAATCGATATAGGTATAAAAGAAAGTAAAGTACTAAGGTATGACCTAATCAATTTCCTGTTTGCGTCGCGGTGGATGGAACGCCAGTACTTAAAAATAAATGTAACTTTATAGTAAATTTTGGTTCGTATCTAGTTTGTTTGTTACACAATTGACCATAAAGTTAATTATGCTATGTATAATATCGTTACAAATATTCGCTTCCATTCCGTTCCGCCGCAATATAAATTGAGCATAAACCTTCAATCCTCAGATAGACATTAACGACGAAGATCCGCATATTAAATAATATTGGAATAATCAGTCCCAATTTTCATATTCAAACATGTACTCAAAAGTTAACTGACTCACACTATATGGTCGGATTTTATTATAACACTTCCTAATTTAAAATGCAATTTTTTTATCCATTTTTATGGGTGAAAAACAATTCAATGGGTACAATTTATTCTATTACATAATTGGTATAAATGTGTTTGAGAAAACAATTATTTAAGAATGGCGTCAGCTTACGTTGCATTCCTTACTAATAAATTGCTTTGACTTTATGTGTAAAAATAATGTTAAAGTACCGTCAGAGATACTATGTGATTGTTAAAACTTGTGAACGTTGTTAAATAATATTGTATTACTTTAGCTTAGCGAATGTAAAATGTCGAGTAAGAGAATTCTAAAGAAAAACGATGTATCTGATGATATTTGAGATGTGGTTATTATACAAGATTGTTATTGTAATTATTCTACGCCGCAATGGCTGCCGGGCGAAGACACGTCTACACTCAACAAATATGTATGTATATGTAACTATTATTTATAGTGATAATTCTATGAAAGAATTTGTGGGAAATCATCTTGTATCATATAAGATATTGTAATGTAAAAGTATTTATCTTTTGTTTTAGTACTATTGTATAAGTACTTTACTCCTTCATTGTCGGCAGCGATCATTATGTAAATAATATCTCAGTTTCTTTATACAGACGAGTTTTTAAATGTCTCAGTAATGCTTTAAGAAGCCCACTGATCTACACTTTGGTCCAATTTTGTACTAATATTCCACCCTAATAATTAACTCTTATTTATGTTTCATAAAAATACAGTAATGCTTATTATTGTAGTAGTAAATTATGTACAATAAATTTATATCAAAATTTTATTCGTATTTAAATGACAATTTTCATCGGTATCTTGTAACGTAGACTTAACTCGACGCTTTATCTGTAATCGGGCACAATATTATTATTATTTTCATTATCGAAAATCGATATTGGATAACTAGGAACATACGAACCGCGTGTAAGCCGGGTCCCACCGTGATAACGAGCGATAACCGCCTCTGATGGGCGCGCCTAACGAGACCCGCGGCCGCAGTCTTGCGCATCCGGATCTCCTAATCCATTTCTCTCCCTATCCCTCTACAACTACTCCGCATACCTGCGCTTGCGGCCGGTGGACCTTTTTTTGTTTGTCTCCCCCCTCTTGCGGACTCCGGCGCCTGCACATACTATCTCGAGACGCGTTCCGCGACGCACGCTCGTCGCGTGCTCGGTCAGCGCCCGCAATACACGCGTGCGCTTCGTACAATGAAACCTCTGTGAACTTGATATCGTCTTCCACCATGAAGTGCTTCGCCGAGATCTTCGTGACAGTGACCCTCGTGACGGTCGTCGCTGCCGAAGCATCAGTTCGGACGTGCGAACCTATCAAAGTGGCTATGTGCAAGAACATCGGTTACAACCAGACTGGTATGCCTAATTTGGCGCGACATACACTTCAAGCTGACGCCGATGTAACTCTTCAAACCTTCAGTCCACTCGTCCAGTATGGCTGCTCCTCCCAGTTACATCTATTCTTGTGTGCAGTGTACGTGCCTATGTGTACGGACAAAGTGGCGCTGCCCATCGGGCCATGCAGAGGACTGTGCGAAAGCGTTTACGCCAGGTGTTATCCTGTGCTCCGCGGGTTCGGGTTCACATGGCCCACTGAGCTAGACTGCTCTCTGTTCCCGGCAGAGAACAACCACGAACACATGTGCATGGAGGGACCAGGCGAGCGAGCGCCACCGATGGGCAACATGCCTCCAGATGCTCCCGGTGGTGGCCGTGGATCTTGCCGACGCCTTATCAAGCCCAATAGCTGGGTGTGGGTGCGAGGCTCCGGTCGCTGCGCACAATATTGTGACGCCGAAGTACTGTGGGAAGCTGGAGAGCGACGAGCGGCTGAAGTGTGGCTGGCAACTTGGGCAGCGTTGAGTTTTGCATGTACGCTAGCGGCCGTAGGTGCGCAGTTGGCCTGCGGTGATCGTGGTGGCGCTGGCGAGCGCGCCCTAGTGCTGGTGGCGCTGTGCCGCTGCGCCGCTGCTGCAGGCTGGGGCGTCCGCGCAGCGGCAGGTCGCACCGCCGCTGGATGCGCCAAAGACTCCACGTCTCCGACCCGCATGTTGCTGGCGCACGACGGACTGGCTAACCCCAATTGTGCAGTGGTCTTTCTTCTGCTATATTATTTCGGCCTCGCTGCTTCTGTGTGGTAAGTTTTTATTTTGTTTTTGTTAAATGTATCGCTTGATTATTCAATTTTGAAATAATCATGCGATACTTTTTTTTAGGTAGCAAATTGAAATTGCGTTTTGTATAACAAATTATTTCTTTCTCTATGCTAGTTTACCTTTGCAAAATTAAGTACAATAGTTACCCGTTGAATCTTGATATAGAAAAAATGTACCTTTGCTACAACAATGACGCCTACGTACGCTTACTGCACTACTCCGACAATAGTCCCTAACGCAGGATTACTGATACCTGCGCCTTTTGTCAACTTGCATTGAATGTTATATCTTTGTCGCCAATCAATTATGTTTTGTCACTTGTCACATAAAGGATGTTTTTCGATATTTGAGCTTTAGAATTTGGAAGCAACTCATTGTCTTCTCGCAATAAAAACATCAGAGATGAAGATAAATATAAAACCGAAGTTGAAATAGCTTACGCATGCTGTAGCGTTGTTATTGCCGACCATGGGTAGACAAACAATGCTAATTTGTACGAAAATAATCTGCAGACTTCCTTTTGACATTCCCTGTTAGTGACCAGTTAGAGTAGACAACAACCGCCTAGTTTAATTATTGTCTACTGTTTCTAGTCTTCCTTTGTTTTACAGCTGGAATGCATATCTCTAATGTAAAATTTAAATATACTTTAATATTTTATGGAACTATATTACCTATTGTAACCGTACAGTAGATATAAATTCTCGAAAGAACAGACAGAAACATGTAGTTGTAATGGCTTTCCTTTAAAACATTATGTTATCTTCTAACTTATGTATTTTAGTGTACAGCATTCCTTTTAAAGCTCCGGAGATATAACCACACTAGAATATAAATCAAACATGTTCTTCGAAAAACTATTTCCTAAAAGAAGGTTGGTAGAAGAGTCGTAAAGTAAAACGAATTGGGAAATAAAATAAACGAGGTCCATAAATCACGATCTAGGCGACGACGACCGGCTTGTAGCAATCGTAGTCCAATGCTTAAGGTTTGAACGTGGGATGCACTCAGACAACTGGTTCAATAAGTGAGTGTCAAACTTTAAGATTTACTCATTTCATTTGAGTGGGTTACAAGAAGTAGCTGAAATAAACGGTTTCGTGTTTAACACATTAAAATATTTGTAATTTACAACATGCTTTCAACGCTGGTTTTTAATGCCACTCTAAATCTCAAGCCGTTGCAAAAATAAACAGTATTTTGGTTCGATGAAATAGAGCCAAGAAAAATTTCATGCATCTAAAAATTTTATATACAAATTATTTATCAAAAGCCATTCGTAAGAACTGAATTCGCTGTAAATTATATTTTTAGTGTTGGACAGTTTAGAAGTATAAAATTAAATTATTTATGGCTTTCCTGCATCGCAATTTATTTGTATTTGCATCGTATTTAGTTTTGATCTCTCAGTAATCGCTATATATTATAATGATTTTCTGTAAATGTCGTCATTAATATGTCTAAACTAAAAATAATATAAAAATAATACAAAAAGTAACGCGAAGCAGAAGTAAAACTTCCATGTGGATATAACAAAATGCACATACGGTATTGACGGAGTGTCTACTGTCGATCTACGATTTTATATCTTAAAGTTACTTGTCCATGGTTCAAAACCAAGTTCGTTATGGTTCGTAATGGGATACGGAATTAACTGCAGCAAAAAAGTTGCTGTCTTGGATTTCTACATAAATTTCGGCTTAAAAACGTTCCCTTGTAGATCCGAACAAGTCAATGTCGCCGATGTTTTTGGGAAGATGTTTTCAATCAAGTTTCGGTTTTAAGCCCCTCTTTTGTATTGTTGTCTAAATTGAAAACTTACGAACTTTCGTTTTGTATACCACAATTTCAATACAGATTTTGAATACTTAAGTTTCAATTGTTTCCCTTAGCTTTTCCTAATGACGTCAATTTAGTTGCGAAACGTGTAATTCTATAAAATGCTAGTTCCAATATATATAATAACTTTATACATATGACGGATCATATAATATAACTATAATAACGGAAGGTATTCCAGCAATCTGCGTAATGCATACCATGCAGGGAGGTCATGAAACCAAAGCGCTAAAAAACGCTTTTATCTCATAGGATTTTGACATTCAGTGTATTTTGTTTTGAGAGAGTGTTGATTATTTAGAAGCTTAATGTAATAGTACCTATTATTTAGGTTTCATTACGTCGTCCGTATTCTGTGATGGCTATAATTGAAAAATCTGTTCATTCAGGTAAATAAAATGCTTTTATTACCTATTATAAAAATACGAAGTTTTAGATGTGAAGGACGTTGCAAGAGTAGTTTATTCATTTAATTGCATTTTGCGCAACGGTACGTATAGTTCGCCATAAACGTAATGAAATGTGGACGCACAGCTTGACATTTGGACAGATGCCTTAATTATTTCGCGTAATTATTAGGCCCTTGGTATAAACATCATTGGTGGAGTACGATTATTATAACATCCCTTTGAATAGGGTAATGATTGTGTTCCACTTTCATTTAATTTTTCTGTATAAATTGTTTAGCATAAACGTAAAGAGCATAAAAACTATAAGTAGGTATTAGTTTGCTTTTCGTAATAAACGCTAACTATAGCTGCGTTAAAATAATAAAGAAAATAAAGAACTTTTATAGAGGCGATTAAAATTTAATTACCATCCTTACAGTCCGTCCTTTATTGCACACAACAGAAAGGCTGTACAACACCTAATGAATTCTTTCTGCCAATTAATTTAATAAAGAGAATTATTGATTTACATCAGAAATTATTTTTAAAGAAGAATTTATTATAACGCACTTTATTATAAGTACCTTTATACATGAGTATTTTTATGAGTTACTATATTACATGTACCTACTATACTAGGTAATTTTACAGTATTGTTGAATCTTTTCTCGACCTGTTTCAGTTGCATTTGAAGATAATAATAATAATAACAACGCACACACTCAACATAGCCCCGCACTATGGAAACCCTGTGTCGTGGGTGCTATGGACACACATAGACAACCACAAATTACACAAAACCAAACTCACGAGAGAAATAAATGTAGGCCATATAAATATTTCTCTCTGCCCGGGAATCGAACTTGGGACCTCGGCGTGGCAGTCCGACATGGTAGCCGTTCGGCCACGGAGGCAGTTAAGATAGGTGCTTTGATAAATTATTTCTCCATTTGTCTGGTGTACATCACTAATATAGAAGTTGTTTGAAATAGGGATATAAACGACTAAATTGTTAAGTGCTATCTATCGAAAATCTTGTCTAGCAGCATAGTAACGTATTGCAGATTCTCTTTTTCTGAAAATAGCCATTTTGTAGGTAATTACTAAATAATTCGCGAATTGACTTCAAAGTCGATGTCAAAGTCAAATGATTTATTCACCAGGACAACACAGTACATTGCCTATAGGTAAGTCAAATTACAGAAAATACAGACTTAAATTATACAGGTATAACATACTAGTACGTTATGATTTATTAAGGAAATAAATATTCACTTAGATTTGAATCCATAAATTCGTTGATTTTATAAAAAGCGCGATTTTCAAAGTAAAGTTTTAATGTTTGCTTGAATGTAGCCATTTCCAAGGCAGATACACTAACTGGTAGTTTATTGTACATATTAATTTTCATATTTACGCCCTGTTGTAACGTTTTTACTATTCTGGTTTTATTTATTACTAGTTTATGTTTACTTCTCATGTTATATGTATATATGTCTGATCTTTTGTTGTTTCATGTATCTCTAATAATGATCTGTATATATACAATGAAATTACAATCATTATTCTATATTTAACAAAGTACTCTCTAGCAGATACACGTCTGTGAATACCTATGATAATTCGTATTGCTTCATGTTATTTTCGGCTATTCAACTTTACAAAGATATACAATTATGGAAAATACTTATTTGGTCAATGAATACTGTTATCGATTTTTGTAAAAAGTGCACGAAAAAACGCTATCAATATTATGTTTTTTTTTTTAAGTTCCGAGACGATGCATCAAACAATAATAAGATATTAACTAAAATAAAAGCATGTCAACATAGTATTCACACGCCAGCAGTAAATCGAACTTTATAGCACCAGTGATTTCTCCGAAAAGTCCAATTCTTACAACACCGACTCGTTATGATAATTTTAATAGATTTATGTAGAGTCGGCTCTTTGATAGGCTATCTGATGATATCTCGGCCCTGAGGCAGTTATTAATAACTGATGATAACTAGAAGAGATACGAATAACGCCATGTTTATTTGCTAATGTTTGAAATAAGGATATTTACGACTAAATTGTTAGGTGCTACCTATTGAGTGTTATTATATTGAAGTGTTATCTAGCAGCATAGTAACGTATTGAGTATTTTTGTTTTGCTGAAAATAGCCATTTTGTAGGTAATTACCAATTCATTTTCGAATTGACTTTGTTATTTTCGGCAATTCAACTTTAAAAAGAAATACAATTATGGTAGATACTTATTTGGTCAATGAATACTGTTATCGATTTTTGTAAAAGTGCACGAAGAAACGCTATCAATATTATGTTTTTTTTAAGTTCCGAGACGACGTCAACTTCGTGTTATTTTTGCAATATGGTAGCGTGGGTTCATTAATCATCATAATCTGTTCGAAGTATGTACTAGTGGACCATCAATTACATTCCGTTGGACACAGCATACGCTGCAGGTAATTATCGACGGTCAATAGCGAAGACAATGTACGTAACTGGCCGGCGTGTAGCATCAATTACAAGCAGTTATCGCGTTTTATTGACACATGAAAGGGCCCGGTTTAATTGTTTGGGACAACGATTCTCAATCTATTGTTGACGTTATCTTAGATAGTAGATTAAACGTGTCTTGTTTTGAAAGACGAGACCTACTTAAAAACTCTTTGCAATTTTAGACATTTAATAGTTTGATAAGGCGTCTGGCGTAACCTATTTTGGCGATGAAGGTAGTTTTTTTATGATCTACTTCATTTTCCCTCTTTCACATTTGTTTCAAATTCAAATTCAAATTCAAAATAATCTTTATTTCATAGGTAAGCATTATTACACTTGAAATCGTCACAATGGTTAAACTCTACCGCTCATTCGTAAGGCAGATTCCCCTGAGAAGAATGAGCAAGAAACTCTAGGGGTTGCTCTTTGTAAATAACATTTACAATATTTTTTTATTTGAAACATCAGATTGAGACTACCTCCATGAGCTAAACGGGTTACTACCACGGATTTTTGTCATCCAAGTTAAACATTGACAACCACAGTTCAAAAAGACGTGTAACGTTCCGAACTCTAAACTAGCCCCATTAACATAATAACAGATCGGTGCGCACGGAACTAGTTAGACGGCGCATATTGTGGTCGCTGCGTAATGAGAAACGTCAAATTGGTTTTGTATTCATGCGCTTGCGTTGAGCTTGCGTCTTTACAGTGCCGTTAGGTTAGGATTACTTAAAGATTTTTATATGCTGTGTTTACTATGTGCAAAAAATAGAGCTATGATATTTCTGGAATATGTCTTGCGAAGTTGGAATAAGATGACGTATAATTGAATGACAAGTTATTTTAGAGCAAGTATACGTTTAGTAGCAGTAGAGCTCCTTGTGAAAGAGTTCGTCCAGGGAAGTACTGCCACCTTACCTATTCCTGCCGCCAAGCAGAAATGTGTTCCGGTTTTGAAGACCGGTGTGCCTGTGGCACATGGAACTTGTCAACGTATGTCTCAGGGTGACGGCCGCAGTGGTAGTGCCCCTCAGATCTTTGCAATTTAAAGCTCTGAGTGGCACTGCAACTGTTATGAACGGGCGTGTAGCTTACCATCAGGCGCAGGACTTGTTCGTCCCGTCACTAGATATTATAAAAAAATACATGTCTGCCTGGCATAATGAAATAATAAAGAAATAAGAATACGTTTTTAAACCTGGTTTTATATGGATACTTTAACGAAAAAGCGATTTCTCAGAATTCTTACAATCTAGCTCTTATGAACAAAACTTTACACATAAATGTTTCTCCTACAATTTATTCGGTCTTATTTCAACTACGATTTGGAAATGACAGTAATTTTATTTTCGTTTAGGCGAATACCACCATACTACATCAGTTTCAACGAAGCTTAGTTTAAGCTTCGTTTCAACCGCTGTTTCACAACAAAATTATACTGCTCACGTTTCTATGCTGTAATGAAAACATTATATTGCTCTTATATTATAACTATTCTACGGAATGGTATTATTTCGAAACTGTTTCCGTTATTTACAGATGAATACAATGTATTGTTGATGTTAATTGTAACTATTTTTTAGTCTTTGTCATTTTATAACGTGTCTGTTTCTTACAGCGCGTAAAGCAGTCACCAAGTGCATTTTGTAGAAAATCGTCACTTTTGTATCATCTTTTTGTAAATTTATTTTCTTTATATAGGCCTGGGTACCAATTTGGAAAACACTAAAGTACTATGGAGTCCATAATCACGGCTAGTTGCCAGCCAGTCAATACGAACCGTGTAATCTTGGGGTCGTTTTATAATTTCTTGTTTATTTAAAATTTCGTTGCCGCTGCCGATTTAATCTGAACACGAGCGCTCCGCCTCGGCCAGCATTCTTGTTAGTAGGGCTGCCTCTCGAGCCACTTCCACGCTATCGATTAGGACAAGTTATGTCCAGCACCGAGACCGTGTTTTACTGTCATCGAGATAATAAATATTTATGGACAGTCCAATGTGCCGACTCCTCTGATAAATCGCAAAAGTATTTTTGCACAGTTCACGCACAAAAGATTTCATCCTTTCTTAGAAATATATTTTACCAAAGTAAATAAAATTGTATCTTTGTACTATCCGCTAAATTATAGCAATAATGTGATGTGATGTTTAGTAGATTAAATACTTTATTGACCTCACGTGTGAATAAGACAAAATTTAATGTTAACACTTTCTCAACGGTGTCATATGTAAGTATATTTAACACTCATGGCATTCATTGATTTAAAAAAAATTACATCGATAAACAACAATCATAATCGTACAACACTACAACCGAAGATTCGATCCCATTGCGCTCGCACCGTAATTGGGATGCTAATCAGATGCTGAGGTGCTGCCGTCTTCTTCTCACCCACGCCCTTTATGCGTGCTGTCTTGCTCGCACGTCAGGAGTGACGTCGAAAGCGGCGGGCTCTTCAATCATCCGGCAATAAGCGAGAGAGACGCGCAGGCGCACCCCTCAGGCTCGACGCGATATGTAATCACCGTGGTTTGCGCTGCCAGAATAATTTTCATTTTTAACAACTTACCCACCTACAACATTACCGGACGAGATCGTGTTTTGTTTTCTTGTTTTTAAAAGTACTTATAATAATTTGCGAATGCAGTCAGACCAATGTTGTTGTTAATAGCAAAGAGCACTTGCCAATTATCCAATATTATTAAGAGGACGCAATCAATTAATCGTCTTTTTGAAGAACTCGTCATGGACTTAAAAAAGTAATAAGTTGAATAAGGACTTGATACTTGTTTACATTAATTGTTACGAATTTTTGCCAATTTGCTTAACTCGTTTTTTAATATGCTCTTTTGTGGTACATTTGGTTCGAATTTAAAACCTGAACAGTCAATGTAGCGGTCCGTAACAATAGCGTGTTTACCCTGGAGAGAGCACAAAGGAAGCCGAGCGAGGATTCTGCATATCATATCTGTGGCGGCGATCGAGGCGAGTGAACTGCGCCCGCGCTGGCGCGCGGCGCAGATCGTATCGTCCGATCCTCATTATTGGAATACGCTTTGTTGGAACCAAATAGTAGACTTCGACTTGCAAGTCCAGTAAGATAAAAAGGGGAATAGGAATTTGTTTTTCGAAATTCTAACACTTACTTGAATAAGAAAAAAATACTATAATTGGTCAGAAATGAATTTATTGTTTCTCAAAATATTCTCCATACATTTTATATAATCATACATTATAATACATTTTTCATACGAATGAACCAATTTTGAAAACATTTGTGCCACTCCTCGGTGACAATCTCTGAAACATATTTTTCAAACTCTTCGACAGCCTCTTATTTTTTGGAAATAAATAAAAGTCACAAGGTGCCAGGTCGGGAATGTATGCGGGATGGCTCATAAGGTCAACGTTGTTCACCTTCAAAAATTCATTTGTCTGTCCGGCCTTGTGAGAACTGGCATTATCGTGGTGCAAGATGATACGGCGTTTAAGGTTATTTTTACGCTGTTTGTCAATAACTTCCGGCATACAAATGGTCGTGTACCAATCATATTCACGGTACAACAATTCTCCAAAGCAACAGTAGCCACGTGTCCAGTTTTATTAAAAAAAGAAGCTACCATCATAAGTGACCAGTTCCGGAAACTTATAGTGCGCCCTAAGTATAAACCTAGAAACTTACTAATGGTCGTATTCCAGAACTCTACTCAATGCCCGAGTCAGGACTTGAGTATGATTTCAAGCACTGGAAATCATACTCAAGTTCTTGCCATTAGGGTTGTATTTCCAGTGCTTGAAATCATAGTCAAGTCTGCTCAAATCCTGACTTGAGCATTGAGTACAGAGTATTCCATACGACCCTAAGAGTCACTCTGAATACCGCCAGGTAAACTGTTGTCGATTTAGGCACTTGATCTGGCTCAATCATGTTATTAGCTAAATTTTGAATTTATTTTTTGTTGTAAGTCAGAAAATACTGTTATGTACCTACATAAATGACGTTTTGTGGGTATTGGTTTTCTGTAATCGGCTGTTGTGATATTGATGCAAGCTTGTTAGCGGCCCTTCACACACGATACGTCTGTTGGGGCTTGCGGAGGCGCGGCTACGGCGTCGTCGGCGGCAGAGCGCGCGCAGGTCCTATCGCCCTATTGTTGCTCTTCGGCTTTGAATTTCGATCTATATGTTCACTTTCTATTCCATTCCATTAATGTCAATCACTGAATTAGTCTTGAAGGATGGTGACAATTTCAGGTCATTTACACTTCTGCTACAAATTTCTTTATTAGACACTGAAATGTTGGAAGTTCGCGTTCCTTTTTAATTTTTGTTATTAACGTAGCGGAATTATTTATGCCGTATGACAATAGGAGATATCGATTTATGGCAATTAAAAATAAACAAATCGTGAGCTTATTTTCCACACCACAAAGGTATTGCCTGTATATAAGTAATTGCCTCGGTAGCTGAACGGTAACCATACTCGACTGCCACGCAGAGATCCCGGGTTCGATTCCCGAACCGGGAGATTATGGCCTACATTTATTTCTCTCGTTAGTTTGTGTCTATGGCACCCGCGATACAGGGTTTCCCTAGTGTGGGGCTATGAGTGCGTGCGTTAAAAAATGTTGAATAAAAATTTATTGTCATCCCACAAGTAGGTACTTTATCGGTCCATGCTTTCTGAGAAATAAGTACAAATGAGCACCGACGACGTATATAAGCGGCACTTTTATAGCTGTAACCACAGCATTCCACCACGCGAGGTCGCTGGTCTCCGGCACGGCACACCGCGGCCAACGCTAAGGTTGAGATGAGTCCGAGCCAATTTTGCTCGACAGTGGGTGGCCGAACCCACCTCGTTTGTTGATTTTCCATGATGGATAGCCGTGTAATTAAGGGCGATTATCAGACCCGCCCAAGCAGACTCTGCTCTGAACAAGAATTTTAAAATTGACGCTAATTTCTAGGTACTATGCTATGGTAATAAACTCCTTATTACCGATCGCTAGGTATACAAACCACTGTGATCACCTTGACTCACTGCGCTGTATACAGGTTCTAATTTTTGTGATCAACAATTCCGTCGATTATTGGGTATAACATTTTATTGCCTACCTTTAATTGATTTTAAATTTTCTGTTTATTATGTTGAATGTCCAATGGTATAGCAATTTTACAAACACTAACTTTTTAATGAGATCATAACACAGTAAGGATTGGGTGTAAGAAGTTACAATAATTATAATTCCATTTACTGGAGCTTTGTCAGTGCATCGTTAGGTAGCTATGTTATGTTGACTTTACCGTAGAGAGACATCAATGCATTAGGTAGTAAGCAAATATGTATTCTCGATAAGGACGTTGTATTTCAACCTGAATAGGTATGACTGTGTGCTCTGTGCAGGTGTGAGACAATCGTGTTTGTAACCGACTCGGTGAGTTCTTAGCGGGAAAATAGTTTGCTTGGTCAGCTTAAAACGACGAAGAAGTCCGTACCTTTTACTTTAAAACAAATGTGACTTGATCAACAACATGACAAAGGAATATCTTATTAAAATTAGACCTCATTGTGTTTACTAATAGAGTGAAATTATTAAAACTAAGTGTATTGAAGTAGAGGATTAATTACTTTCTGCTGTTCATTTTCAATTAAATACTATGCATATAATTATAATATTTTATATGAGGTACTCATTATCCTAATGAATGTAGCACGATACAGAACCTACAACGGATGGGTCTGCGCGACAGTCGTTTAGCGCCTGCTCTCACAATCGAGCCGTCTGCGCTTGCGAGTTGTCTCACGCCTTAAAAGCTTTCACGCTCCATACTCACATTATTAATACCAATACTTCCCTACATAAGTAAGTACATACGCTCTATTATTGTTGTTCAATAAGCGCTTTCGAAAACAACAAATCGATTTCGACTCTAGAATCATGAGGTCTTATTTTCGCGAAGTTTTGTTTCGACGAGGTCATTCCAATATGCGGGAATGCTTTGTGCACACGATTCTTCGTTTTTTTCCAAAATGTTACGACTTTGATCCAAAAACATACGTGGGTCCCATTGTAACTGAGAGCAGGTAGACTTTTTTTTCGTTATAGCGGTAGACTGACGGAAAAAAACCTTTAATTTATTATTGTCGGCTGTTTTTATCTTTGAAACAGTAGTTTAAAAAATCATGGACAATTGAAATTTTATTTAAGTTGCATTTTTTACGAAAATCATGCAAAAAGAAAGTCTCAGACAAGAAACGTTAGCTTTCCTACGCTTTGGCTTCTGGAATGCGATACGAATGACGTATGTCTACGTTTTTATTTAGAAAGTATGGATGACCTTCACTGAAGAATTTTACGTTTGCTGGGCTCGCAAGGAAAGTTTTGGATTCTCGCAAAAAAAAAGGTACATACAATTTTATTGGAAATGAAACTGTTTTTTGGGATCCCTTTATTTTTTCAAACAATACAAACGTTTCGGGCTCTTTACAAGTCACATGGTAACAGCCGCTTGAGGTGGTAAATTCATCAACCAGTTTCATTCGACAGTCTAATATTAACTCACCACCAGAGTCAGCGGGAGACAGGCATAATAGCATAGTCTAGTAGAAGTACATTGCCTTTGCCTACTCAACCAGATATAACGGATTTCTACCTCTTTTTTCAAACACACTCAAAATAACCTTATGTCTTTACAAAATAAACGCGAATACCTTACACAATCAATAATTAATTATTTTCTCTTCATCTGCAAATCTCCTTCAAGAGCTGGCTCAACTCCGTTGCTGAGCTGGCAGAAAGATTGAAATGTCAAACTATTGTAATCTCTGCCCCGAGCTATTTAAACAAGAACGTCCTAACTTAATTCTGTGAATTCCCAACGCAACGTCAATTCTTTGTACAAAAACGTAGGAGACATATAATCTGGCAACTAGCTTTTCCACTCCATTAGAACAGCCATATAGAAATAGGAGAAAACAGTAGTAATAGTGGAAATAATTGTATTATGAAAATGTAGGTCTCGAACGGTGTTTATGCTTTTCCCTAACTAATTTTCACAGGAAAAGGAACTAAAATGGCCTTCCGTTTAATAACAGAGCATGCGTGGACGGATCGTGTGTCCTAAACAAACAATGATTTCCATTAATGTCCGGCAATGAACCGACGGACATGTATATATTTATTGATTTATTGATCGTAAGGAGAAATCCCGACGGCAGTAATTTAAACACGAAAGCACGCCGCCCTAAATGTTTTTCAAATGTTTCGAACAGAGAAATCTCGGACTAGAGTTTCCAACGAAATATATACTATATATATGTCACACATCATGTAGCACATTCAAAATTTGAACAATGGCGTAGAGCGAAGGATATTGTTGTCTAGCACTTTTGCCATACGATTCTTATTGGTTGCATTCATACGGGATTCTGCAAAACCGTCAGGCAGTCATAGAAAAAAAAATCGGTACCTAGTTTTTATGAAATTTAGCATCTAATTAAGGATTTAATTTAGCAAAATAGACATTTAGTTATAACCGATTGAATAGTACAATATTAGACCATTATACAGGGTCCGGCAAAAAAACCTCCCTGATTTCAATAGGCATTTGCAAAGAGAATAAAAAACAAACAGAACAATTACGTATATTTGTGAGTAGCCTATATAATGCCATTTTACATCACTTAGTACACTTTACTTGGTTTTGAAAATTATGTCCGATAAATGATGTCCGCCATTGTTAAGACATTCACGAAGTCTTTCCCTGAAGTTGTCCATAGTTCTTCGTGTAACTTCCCTTGGAATGGCTGCCACTTCCTGCCTAATGGCATCTTTTAATTCTTGCAGAGTTCTGGAACGATGTTTGTACACTTCAGCCTTTAGGTAGCCCCACAGAAAGAAATCACAAGATGATAAGTCGGGTGACCTTGGGGGCCAGGAAATGTCTCCTCTTAAAGAAACAAGACGTCCAGGAAACAACTCTTTTAACATTTCCATGGGCCGCCGAGCAGTGTGAGCTGTGGCTCCGTCCTGCTGGAACCAAACTTCTTCTTCCTCATGGTCTAAAACAAACTGGTTGATCTTGGGTCGGAGAAATGTCTCTATCATGTGACAATAGCGATCGGCATTGACCGTTACTGTTTGTCCATCTTCTTCATAAAAGTACGGTCCCCACACACCAAATTCAGCAACGGTGCACCAAACTGTGACTTTTGGGCTGTGTAGTGGTTGTTGGTGGAGTTCCCTAGGATTTTCTGCAGCCCAGTAGCGGAAATTCTGTTTGTTAACAGTTCCACACAGGTGGAAGTGGGCTTCATCGGAAGAAATGAAGACAGCATCTGGGGGAATGTTTTGCAAAATGTCACAACATGCAACCCTGCGAATTGCATAATCTTCTTTAGACAACTTTTGGGCAACCATTATTTTGTAGGGATGCAGATTAAGTTCTTTATGTAGAATTCTCCTAACACTCCTTTCTGACAATCCCAGGGCAGCTGCATGCTTAACCGCTGAACGCTTTGGAGACTGTTGGATGGATGTTCTCACTCGCGCCACATTCTCCGGTGTTATTGCAGTACGAGGTCGGCCAGGTGGTTTCCTTTTTAGTGCTGACCCTGTTTCTCTAAAGTTTGACACCCACAGTCTAATCGTTTTCGCATCAGGAACACTATCACGTCGGCCAAGTTCGAATCGAATCCGAAACGCGCGTTGAGTAGAAATCACAGAACCGCCATTTTGAATAAACTCCTCCACAACAAACGCGCGATGCTCACCGAGCCAAGCCATGACGCACACTAAAATGGCACGTACTCCGCTACGAAACAATACCCCCCCAACATCTCTACTCCCACTACAACTCACGCGGTGGCTTGCTCAAACCGGGGAGGTTTTTCTGCCGGACCCTGTATATTAGGTACGAATTACCGCACTGGATAAGATTTCTTTTCAAGTAACGATTTCTGTAAATTAAAAACTACAATTAATGTAAATTAATACAAAAATTTCGTTCAACATTATAAGATGTTTTTCTCAAATTTTATCAACTCCACAGTTTCTCTGTTCTTCTGCTTGCTTCCTTAAGCAGATGCACATGTCTGCTCGACGGGATACCTGCATCCCACTATCTATCCCACATTTCTGTCCTTTTCACACACCATAAAAACTCTATTTATAAAATAGAGATACTAGATATGAGCTGTACAAATTACTTTATTGCTGAGGATTGTTCCTTATTTATAATGCCGGATTAGGGGGTAAATCCCTGCTGCTCTTGCACAAGGTATTCAGGGATTACGTGTACGGGGAATTAAGCTGAGATTTAGATAAAAATACTTACAGTTGTTACACAACTGCTAAGCAAGACGGTTTAGTTCTTTCAGCATATTAGTATACTTGTTGAGTATATGTAAAACTATTTCTATCAGGTTCTTAGGTTTTCGCTCTGTTTACACATAGGAAATGAAACTATTTCGCATCTAATCAACTCAGCCGACCGTGACCTGGGTCCAGTGAAGGGCCCGAAACATTAGTTTGTGTAAAAAAACTAATAATATTTAGATCCGAAAAAATGGTTTCATTTCCTATATTTCTACCAGTTCAAAAAAAATTGTTTCAAAGGGTCGATCGACATAACTATCGGTATTCGAAACAGAATTTGGGACAAGTAATGTTTCTTGTACTGGCTTTGTGCTGGCATAGACTGACATAGAAAAATTCGTTGGGTCCGTTGGTTCGTTTCGTGGCTTAGTTGGTATAGCGTCTGGCACGGTATGCAAGAAGACGTCGGTTCGAATACGACCGGGTCGAAGGAATTTTTTCTGAGTGTTCGATCTTTGTATTAATGATTACAATAAACTAGTGGAGTAATTTCACAAAAATAATTGAATATCAATTCAATAAAAATTTCAAATACAGTGAATAGCGACATCTCTTGCCAGGACTAGTACCTGTAAAGGTACTAACTGAGTGATAAATCTTTCATAGATTTCTCATAGATGGCGCTACGACTAAAAAGTCGTTGAAAAACCAAATACAAAGACACGACGCAAGCACATAGAAAAATTCGTTGGGCCCGTTGGTTCGTTCCGTGGCCCAGTTGGTATAGCGTCTGACACGATATGCAAGAAGACGTCGGTTCTAATCCGACCGGATCGAAGAAATTTTTTCTGAGTGTTCGGTCTTTGTATTAATGATAATATCAAGAAATTTACATTATTTGAAACCTCACAATTTTTTGGCTGGCCCAAACGTTGACCCAAATCTGACTTAAACTTTCAACTTCCACACTCCATTCCTATTCGACATCGTATTACTGGAATGGTTCATATAATTCGTGCGTTTCGATGGTTACGATGTGACATGGGCGTTATATATGAGGGCTTTATGATAGCCACGTATCGTTTATGGTAATGGGATACATGGTTTCATACCATGCCATGGCTAAGGTATTGCCTGTGGATAGGAAATGTCATTTTAGAAATGTGTAAACGGATTATACTTATGCGTATAATGAGTATTTAAATTTGATGACCATTTTAATAAAATTACTGCCGGAATATGAATTACCTTATTTGAATACTACGTTTATAGATATACGACTATACGTGTTATATTACCGGCAATATATGTAGTACGGTATTTTATACTTCTATATTCTATATAATGCCCAAAATAATCAGTTAATGTATGAAATAAAGTCTATTATAAATTTGGTGTCGGTGTATTCAATTCTATACAATGTCGAACGTGTGTTAGGTAATGTCCAGAGTTATTTGTTAAGTGTAGGTGCACAAAGTGATGTGATCAGTGCCGACTCTACCTATAGTGAAAGGTCGCAGAGTCTTGGGGCTTCCACAGAACCGCGTCTCTCGTAGCGCAATGCGAAGTAAACAGGCTATTGCTTCTCAATATCATTTCTCAATTGTACAATTTGCACCCGAATTTCCAATTATTGGGCAAATATAACTGTAAGTATTGTACTTTGATCGCGTGCCTACCAGAGTGCGCCAGGGTATAGGCTGCTACATGGGCTAGCGCTGGCACTGGATGTGATATGAAGAAGCTATTTTGTGTTAAAAAAAAAAATTATGCACGTTCAAGTGTTATAATAAGTGATCGTGTAAGAATAAGTCGGTAATTAGAAGAATTGGTTATTAAATTACAATAGTTATTTGTTATGCAAGGCTGCAAAGTTGTTGTTGACGCGAGTACTTGTATTAAAACCTGAGCAAGTGAAGGAAGCTAAGATTGAACTACATTGTTCAAAAATAGATTCCTGAGCGTAGCGAGGGTTTCAAAGCACGAGACGCAAAACAACTTTGTTGCCGAGCGAAACACATAACTTTTCACCTGACTATAGCGAGGAAAATGATAGATGAAAGAAAAACAGTTGAACTTCAACAAGTCAGTTTTTTTTAATCGCAAGAAAAAGTTTCTCTTCGGATGCTGTCTGAATTTGAACCTCATCGATTTTTATTCTTGCTTGTACTTATAATTTTGAGTGATTAAGTAATTATTGAAATTATTTTGGTTCTTCGATGATTTAAAATAATTTAATAAACGCAACGCAATTAGTTATCATTGTCATTTGAGTGTCAACAACAATAAGAATGAAATATACCAGTATTTATATTACATAAATAAGTGTGTACGACAAATCGCGTAGTTGAACGTGTCTTCATCTTTTTTTTTCGCCGAAAAAAAAGTTAGGTGCACCACCGTCCATCGTCAAGTTCGAATTTCAAAAACCTTTTCCACTCTAGCGTGGAAAAAGCGCCTTTGCGCGCAGATTTCTAATAAGAAAGAAAGTCTTGCTGAACTATTGAGGTGAAAATTGAATTTATTTAAAATGTTAAAAATACTTGGAAATGTTCAAAAATATTTAATTGAAATTTTGAAATGGTATATGAAAGGAGCCTCCCCGCACGACGTACCATCCCTTTCCCATGGCAAGCATCAATACGATTGAAAAAGAATTTTAAAATGTTTGTCATAATGTATGTCAGATACGATAAATGGAGTCACTACACTGACTAACGTCGGCTTGACAGAAAAAGCTTTGTGTTCTTGCAATAAAAGCGGAAAGACGCTACACGTTACATTTCCGCTCGGACCGTCACCAACATGAAACACACAAAATCTTTTTCACTCTTGTTACAAGAACGTAAAGGTTTTTTGACCGCCTCAATGTGATTCTGATTTCTGCCGCCAAGCAGTAATGCGAGCATTACTGTGTTCCGGTTTTGAAAGTTAAGGGGTGCTGGTGAAGTTACAGGCACATGGGAATCGTCAACTTATGTCTCAGGATGACGGCGTAGTGGCAGTGCCGTTCAGATCTTTGCAAATTAAAGCTCTGAGTGGCACTGTAACTGTTATGGACAGGCGTTTAGCTTATTATCAGGCGCACGACTTGTACGTCCCGTCATTTGACATTATAAAAAAAAAGAACTAGACTATATAATGTCTAGGTAACGTGTATAACAGTTAAAAACATTAACTATTTTATAGATTGCCTAAAGAAGCCAAGTATTGTATAGAATGTCGAGGTATTTACACAATTATTATTACAAATAGTGAGCGCATTTTCAATTGACCCACCATAAAATATAGGAAATTTTGTACGTAAATTATCTTCAAAGTTAATTGGATGATTTTCAGGTTCCTTTTCTGTAGGTACTTACCAAATTTCGATGTCAATTTTTATTATTTAAACATATTAAATAATATTTCAGGACATTAAGTAATATTTCCTAATAAGATAATATTCTAGAATATTTAAACAATAGAAATAACCACGAAATCAAGCAAAATACTAACCTGAGAATTACCCAATTACGTAAAACAATCGCTTTTGGTGTAACTTTAGAAAAACTCTCTCATCTCTACCTAACCATAAACGGTTGTTTTCTTTTTATTGAGTCTAAGGAATGTTGTATAAGTACCTTTTGCGTTCAAGCAAGCAAGATTTGATTTATATCTGGCATGTCCATCAGTCTTCACAATTCTTTTATAACAAAGGGTCCAAAACCTGTTTATTTACATCGCACAAGCGATATTTAAGTGATTGTATGTAAAACAAGCCAGTTTGGCCATAAACTGAATATAACGAGATCATTTACATAGCCTATATCGGTGCATCCTATAAACAATCGACCATTTATATTGCTCGTTTAATTTTAGATATCGGAGTTTTATCTTGATGTTATACTTCGATAAAATTTGTACTGGAATTATATTAGATTGGTAATCGCCGTTAAAGATTATATATTTGTTAGCTATAACGTATAAGCTAAGTATTATATTATAGACAATTAAACACATATTTAAGATTATTAGTATAGGTTAAATATATGTTTAATTGATTTAATTGGTCTGACACTTTATAGGTAACTAATTTAATACAAAAGTTAGAATACAATGATTATACCTTTATTTTAACTTCAAGAAGGTCTACAAATTATACTTTAAGCTTCAATTGTCCGATATTGCGCTTGAAGACTAAAACAAAGGATTTTTTCCAAAAACGGAGTTGCGAGTTTAGCCGTCGATATATAAGAATGTATGTAGAAATGTAAATGCATCACTATTCTTTTAAAGTTTTTATAATATTTTCAATTCTGTTGCTTGTTTTTTATGAAAGCTAAGGATGGGAGGTTGGTACCCTATTTTAATTCAATTAGGTTGTTACTGGTTTTCAAGTCAGACGTCAATAGATGCCAAAGATTTATAAAGAAGAAGATATCACTCGCCTGTTGCCACCACGAAGACTTATGAACATAAGTACATAAGTTATGCATACATTCTTGCCACCATTGAAAAGATACTTTATAAAATAAATGAAATATTTTACGAAAATACACACAAATACCTGAAATATATTCAAAGAAGAAAGTCCTAAACACAGTATTTACAATGAAATGAAAAAATTGTTGAAGATTTGGATTGATGGGTTTATTCCGATACTGCAAAACCAATATTAAAAAAAATATTTGCCTAAATTGGTATGAGACACGTAGCATTTGAACAGCTTACACCGGGCGTTTCTTGTGATTTATAGTCTTTTAAGTATAGTAAATACTGCAACATGAGATATTCTTTTAGTGGTTATATATTATGAAACTTTTTTAAAATGTCATATTTCTTTGACTCGTAAAAATATCAATTTATTTAATAATATAGGTGTAGTATAAATGCCGGTAGTGGAAGGCAGAACACCCGTATCTCAATTCGTCACGGCTATCCAACAGCGATCCAATGTTCCGCGTTCGCCTCACTATATTCGCGTTTTACACTACATTGACAACGAACAGGTTGTCCAAAGCTAGTGGAAAATAGGTTTTGATAATTGTACACCGACACAGGTTAAGCTAAACAAACTTATGCAAATTCAAACGCTTTGTAAATGGCGTAAGGTCATCGTTTTTTATACGTCTCACTGCCGGACGTGGATAAAGGTTTAGGCCATAGCCCGCACGCTGGACCAATGCGGGTTGGGGACTTCACACGTTTTCCGAGAGTTGTGAATCTTCTTCGACGTGCAGGTTTCATCACGATGTCTTCCTTCACCAAACAGCTCATAGTGAATTTCAAATTAATTCCTAAAACTCAGAGGTGCCAGGTGAGGGCGCAGTGGCAGTGCCCCTAAGAGCTATGCGATTTAAAACTCTGAATGGCACTGTAACTGTTATGGATAGGCGTGTCGCTTACCATCAGGCACACGACTTGTTCATCCCGTCACTCGTTATTATAAAAAAAAGAAGACCTCACTTAGAGGAGGTAAAAATCACCTATGTTTTTCAAAGTTTCTCCTAATAACAACAAAAACATGACGGGTTTTTGCAATATACCTACTACCATTTCAATAAACTATTATTCAGAGCCCATACTTCCTGAGCTCCTACATCATATGCGAAGTGATAAACTACTCCATAATTATCAGATCATTGTGCGGCGGCGGCACTTTGTTCTCTATTTTGCATTCGATAGGCGGCACTTCAAAGACGTAATCACTGCCTGGTGCCTGGGCCTAGAGTCCAAACTTTCCGAGCCAGTTATTAAAGTAGTGGAGAGGAATAAAATGCTGCATTGAGAAAGTATTGCTACAGTGACGTGCAACTACATTTATTCCCTAGTGAAACTAAAAATCGATTTTCATACGTAATATAAATGAGTAAAATATACAGTACAGGGATTAAAACTAATCAATCTGTAATTAAAGACGATAGTTTAACAAAACTTATACTAAAAACTAGTACAATAATTATTATATCGTACTGTTCATACAATAGTGTATTAACTCAAAAAGTATATACTTCCTCAGAAACGATGAAAAACGAATTACCCACTTCCCGTGAAAGACCATTAAAATTTATGTATAGGTTATAGTTTATTACAGACACTTAAGAGGGAGCATGCCAAAAAAGTTTTGCCGTTGGCTCCGCCCAAATTTGTGAAACAAATATATGCCTGAAGTTCGCGTGACATGCGACAGGAGATGATGAATTTTTGAATTAGTTGAGCATTAAAAGTACCAAATTCGTTTTAGCGGAATAACTCTAAAACTAAAGGGATTTAAAAAATTCGTAGTTACAGTTCTCGATCATGCATAAATATAATTAATTATCTAATTTTTGTCCTAATAACCTGTAGCATTTCGAGGATGAATCGAAAAAATGTGAAAATTAGAGGTCATTTCGTGATTTTTATCTATCGAGGAAACTTTATTGTTTTATGTTACTGATTAGTGTCTATGCTTGAATATATCGTTTAGTTACTCATACAATATTTTATTTTTAACTTTAAAGTGGATATACCCCTCTAAAATCAAATCGAAGATTAGGAATTTTTACTCTGCTCTCTCTTAAACAATTTTTTTTTTGCCAAATATATGTAAAAATATTTCGCATTTTTTAATAAGAACTATTTGGCCAGTACTAGACCAAATAAAGTGTGACTCATTAGGAGTTAAGATATGTTTTAATTATTTCTTATAATATTCTAACGACGGTTTTATTGACGTGTAGAGAATCAAATTTTACGTACAGTAATGATATAATATCGAATTTCACGTATTTTGAGTTACAACACTATTGTAATATCAGTGCGATAAACAAACTTAATAGTTTTGTAGATCCGACTAGCCCTCTGTCAGAACTAAGTGAGCATACATTGTTTTTTTTTTATCTTTTTAGAAATGGAAAGATTTGTTTTTTCACACATGTGATTATTTCATTACATCAATAAGTGCATGTGCAATATTAATATTATACAAGTGACGGAACCACGAATTTTCTGTTCGGAAATATATTATAAGACTAACTATGCAGGCAGTCCAGAGATTATTCTCTATTTCGTACCTAAAGTACGAAACAGAAATATGTTATTTAAAATCTTCATATAACAACGAAGAAGTTAATAAAATTATTCAGCGTTGTGTCTTCTAATAGGAGGGGCATACACCTAGATCTATCCATAAATAACATTTCTTATTGAGCTCGCAATAATTACCTCTTTCCTTTTCGAAGTGTACCATGTTAGTGGCCCCAATATAGCCGCGATAGTTTTTCGTTTCGAAGGCAACAAGGCGTGGCGTGATCACTCCGACGTGGCTGACGTCGCATCATGTCGGTGCCGATTTGTAGTGTAAACTTATAGCCTAGCTTTCTAATAATTGTGATATATGATCCCTTAAAACACTTGATACTTTAAGATGCGATATGTATCGAATATAAAGGTCCATTATGTAGATTGTAAATGTAGAGCCATAAAATTATAACTTTTTTTATAAAAAATAAACCGATTTCGAAAGTTTGCTTATTGGCTTTCGCGTTTTCGCTGCCGTAGTCTTCTCAACGATAACTGAAACGCATACGAAAGTTCTCGTCAAAACTAATCATAATGAGCCCAAATACAAGGCAGCCTTTTTTTTATAAAATCAAGTGATGGGACGAACAAGTCTTGCGCCTGGTGCTTACATGCCTGTCCGTAACAAATGCAGTGGTGCTAGTACACTGTTGAGGAGTCCTCTCATCTGTCTGCCATTTCCATCCGTTCAGATCAGCTCTAGGTCACCATAACATTTTACTTTCATTGGAATTAGATATGTGAGTGAAATTCAAAAATTCATTAATTAATTTTTCTATCCTTATATATGACGTGGAATATTTTCTGAGATAGTGAGAGAGAGATACTGAGGTAGCCCCTTTATAACAAAAAAAAGAATAATCGAAATTGGTTTATAAATATCGGAGTAATCAGGTAACATACACACAAAAAACACAATCGAATTGAAAACCTCTACCTTTTTTGAAGTCGATTAAAAATGAACACTGATCGAAATTTCCACCTGAAAATTTAATCTCACATCGTTTTGCTTAACTGTATACATACACGCAATATAAATTAGTTTCATCTGGCCTTTACAATCATATTTTACATTTCAAACCGATGTGAATGTGGCGTTTGTTTCATATCCATACAGAATTGTAATCTCACCTTTGCCCTCTTGTTACTGTCAGATGCGCCTGCGCCGTCGGTCTTAACATGGTCGTGGCAAATAATTAATAACTTAATACTTTTTATTCAATCATGGTTTTAGATAAAAAAATGACACAGGAGTACAATTGTTTTTTTTTTAAATGTTGTAAAAGAGAACAAAAGAAATACCACAATTACACACGACAGTAAATGCCGATGTTGTTCAGGATGAAGCACTATTTATAAATTCTTAACTTATGTTGTTCAATTATCTTTTACAATGCTGTGGTTATATACTTAGGTAGACCTTTATTTATTGCACTGACCATACATGATTGTTTATCTCCATTTGTTTTTGCTTTATGAACAAATTTACGTTTACCTAATGCATGATAGTGATTATAATAAAAGCGAAGTATAAAAATAGTACAATTTTGACTAAATGATGTGTTTGTATTGCCAAGATATATTAAAATTATTTCTTTGGCGTTCATTTAGAGCATTTTTTATTTGCGAAGTGTGTTTTACTTTTCAATATAAAAAGACGTTGAAGTATTTTGTAATGAGCTGTGTACTAATGAAAATATAGACTTAAATTTACTTACATTACGTTATCGTATAAAATAAAAATGTGTGATGCGTATAAAATACACGGTACAGGGCATTTTATTTTCATTTACAAATGAAAAACACAAATTTTTGTTTCACCTAAAAAAATTTGATAGGAACTCTAACATAGGAAACTCATCAATTTTAGATTGACCGACTATTCTGTCCTCGTAACGAAAGAAGGCAACATAGTTATGCCTACTTTATACAGCAGTTGTGCCTTTTTTCGTTCGAGGGCAGTATTATTATTCGTATGTTTTATTTTTTACTTAATTATCTTAGAAAATAAAAGAAACCGAATAAATTAACCGTTTTTAGCTAATTAAATTCTTTTAATCGCTTTCGCGTGATAGATAACAATCACTAGGAAAATTTATGGTTGGATAATTTTTACAAAATTTTATAACGTTGCGTACTGTTGTAAAGTATATTTAATTTTATATGATCAAACTAAATCTTAGTCTACTTGTAATAACATCGATCGGTCTAATACAATTATTATATTACACGACCACAATAGGCGATCGTATCACGAGAATATCATAAAAATAAGCATGTGGCATTCTTTATAACCCGCTTTGAGCGCTCCGCAACGAAAAACCAATTTAAATAAATTTCAAAAAGGCATTTATGAGAAAACCCCATCACTTCACCGAATTATCGTAAAGAGAGCTCTCTACATCCACAGGAGAAGGTTCAAATCAGTAAAGCTATCAAATACCAGGCCCTGAGTCATTCTCGTTAGCCGCATAACCGTGACAGCACCTGTCAAATAACTACCAATGTTTATTTATAGAAAATTACACTTTAACCAAATAAAATACGTTACATAATTTAAAAAATAATTGCGGCGTTTAGGGCGTTTTTCTCTTCGTGCGGCGATCTTGTTAGTAAGCTTATTGTTGGTCGTGTGATTGCCGGTCTCGCTCTAGCGCAGGCTTCGGCGAAGGTTGCACTTGCGTTTCTCCCTCTAGTCGTTACGACAAGGTCGGCTCGTTAAAAGCTCTTAACGAGGACCGAAGGAAAAGCACGAGCCTTTCTATGACTCTCAAAATATATTTCATTATTGTCGTTAACATTAAGTAAATTTACATTAAATGTTTTAGGTTTAATTGGAACAATACATAAAGATTTTATAAAACACATTTTGGAAATGTATTTGTAATGGCACATTTTTAATTTAAGCACGAACTAACAATTTCTCAAAAAAAAAACTCTTTCTCAGTTGCATACTCATCCGCTTATCAGTTGCTGTAAATATAACACTTTGATTTCGACTATTAACATTATTGCAAACTTTGAGAATCTCCTCCGAAGACTTGCGAGGTATGTTGCGCGCGTGTCCCGTTCACACCTGTACCCTACTCTGTCTATGGCTCCTTCCAACTATATCTTCATCTCTTTTGCTCGTACAGATACCATCCGTCACGGTCCTCAGGATAATTGAATGAGGAAATTAAAGGATTGTAAGTATTTGTAGTTTCTGTTGAGTGTTTTGCTTTACTTTCAAATCTATTTACATATATTTATCTTAAACATTAGATACCACTGCTACATAATCGCCATCAATCGATTCACCATAATTGCCAGGATACAGTTATAATTTAATATATACACAGGCAAAACTGTAGCCTGGCATAGGGTTTAGCATTTAGATATGTAGAGTACATTCTATAGTAATTATTCTACAGAAATCTCGGCCATTCATAAGCTTTTGCCTCAAGTTCAAGTTACTATTCTATCTAGGTAATTTAAGTTATTAGTTACTTAGTTCGTCCAGGTTAGGACTATCACCATACCAAGTTTTGTCGCCAAGCTGTAATGTAGATTTTAGTACGTTCCGGTTTTGAAGGGGTGAAAGTACAGGCACATAGGAATTACCAAATTTATGTCTCTGGGTGGCGGGTGCAGTGACAGTCCCCATCAGATTTTTGCGATTTGAAGCTATGAGTGGCACAGTGACTGTTATGGGTAGGCGTGTTGATTATCAATAAGCGCATTCGTCAAATCACTTTTTAAAACAAAAATAAAATCTTAAAAAGTGTAGCGTCCCACAAATGGTTCCAAAAATCATGGCTACAGTCGCAAGCGCACTTGACCAATAAAGCGGAGGCAATGCTCCCGAGCCGGGGATTGAACAAAATAAGAAACGAAAGAAAAAAAGATCAATTCCGAGGAAAACGACTCGCCCGATCGCCTTGTTACGGCAACGATCGACTGCATTGATTCTCAGTATTAGACTATGGATTGAATACTTGTATAGTTGTGTTGGTTTTTATCAAGTTCTTTGTATTTAACAGAGTAACTTATTTACCTTCAATATGTTTTTATTTTTGAAAACAATGTTGCATTTGTACATAATACCTACTCATAGTTGTTATTAAGTTGTACTTTCTAGACTCTTCAGAAATTGAATAAGTAGCTTTGGCAAAATATAATGCTAATCTATATTAAGACATAACATGGATTTTATTTAATCTTTTACTGACTTATTATTATTATACAGCGCTCTCGTCTCTACAACCACATGACATGTGTGTGTACTATATAAACTTTATTGTTTACGTAGTTAAAGTTGGTTGTAGACGACGTAGCTGCAGTCATTATAGCCATTCAGGAGAATGTGCGTCAATCCGTCAAACCGATAATCACCGTTCAAATCCAATACGTATGCGCCGGCGGCGCATTGAGGCGAATGCACACAACCAGCTCTATAATGACTAAAAGCAGGTTGCTTAACTTCGATTCTTTTTTGAACTATTTTTGTAATTGCTTGTTAACAGTAATGTTGGATTGAAAGTATAGTTATTTCCAAGCACAGATTTATAAAATCGGTTCCCAAGAGTTGGATAAAAAAAATACCATAAAAGAACAAGAAGAATATTTAAAAGAAATCAATGTATAGTAATCGAAATACGTAATAAGAGTAGTTGATGCTTTATAAATAAATTCCAAAGTTATAATAAACAAACAGTTGCAAATGTATGCGTATAATTTGGTATTTCTGTAGTACTAATTCGTTTCTACGTACTGCGGTGTCTCCAGCTTGCTTACTGATTGCCGCTAACCTTTTATTGACACAGATTTAAGCCGTTATTTTAAATGTCTTGAAAAATAAAGTGTTTTTGGTTACAAAAAGACGATAAAGTTGAAATGTCAAAGTTTTTTTATACATTGGTGTATGAAAACAAAACCAACGTAGCTCTGCCTTTACAATCTCCATAATCTCTCCCCAGTCTCCATAATCTCTCCATAGTCTCCCAACCGACATAGGCGCATCATTTGAACAACTCTTCAAAAGTACTTAAGGCGAGGCATCAAAACTAGCGGTGTCATCAACTAGAAGAATGTAACAATCTTTCAAAGCGGCATTCGAAAAGATTCAACGATTTATCAAAGTTTAAAAAGCAATCAGCCGAAAAATGCGTCACACGTGATCGAATGTACTTATGTTTTGATCAAGAAAAGTGGTTCTAAAACTTATTAGCTCTTTAGGTCATTATTGTTAGAGCTTTTTCGCACGTGCGCCTGTGATCTATAAAGCCATTTGTGATCAAACGTCAAAAGTGCTTTTATCACATGAAAGTGACAAAAATAATACAAACTACATGGAATAAATTGTTTTTGTGTGAAATTTTATAACTATTTTAGAAAGCATAGCATATTATGCAAAACAAAAGTAACATCCTGAAAGTTGTCACTTTAAACATGTGGCCTTATGGAACTGCTGTGGACAGGCGTGTCGTTTACCACCAGGCGCACGACTTGGTCGTCCCGTCGCTTGGTATCTTAGAAACAAAAGAGAGAGAGAGATAATACCCTTGGTATGATAAAGCTACAAATGATCATACGTCAAAAGTGCTTTTTATCAAAGAAAATCATAGAAATAATACGAACTTCATGAAACAAATTATGTATAACTGATATTATAGCTCTCCTATTTAAGCATAGAAAGTTATCGACTTATTTTGTTTGTGACATCATTAATTTAAATATTTCATTCCTGAAGATTAATAATTTTGTAGTAGTGGCTTATTCCACCAAGGATACGAATTTGGGTCCTGCATATCTATAAAGGTACAACTACAAAAAATACATGCCAATTACAATTTTAGCTATTTGAACAAAGGGCACATTTTGTAAAGATCAAGTATAGTGTACTTGACGTATATTTGTATGCGCAAAGCTTACTTCGTTAAGCGATCGACAGCCCTTATATAAATAAAGTGGGTAGTTACAAGGTCTTGGAAAATCACAAAGTAAGAGTTCTTACTTATTTGTGCATTAAGTGCTCTTGCTGGTTATACGAGTAGTTGTAGAAATAATGATGCATTTCTTGCGAAGGAAATACGTCTCTTCTTTATGGCTACAGGTATATTTGTGACCACAAAAAAAATGTGGTGCATACTATGTCTATATTTAGGAGTACACTAGAACTAAACAATGTCAATTTTGTTCCTTTTTAATTCGACGTCGTTCCAATGTCTACTACAATATAAATTAAATAACCCCGAATGGGTTGCAGATGTAAATCAAACACAATCGAGAATATGCACTTATAACTTACCCACTGTTTACTATATTTTAGTAACTATAGAGCTCCTATGGAAGGAGTTCATTAAGTGAACTACTCCCTGCTTACTTATTTCTGCCGCTATCGCCAAACGCATGCCGTCATTTGGTATTATAAAAAAAATGTTACAAAGTCACAATCATCAGTTGACTAATTTACAAAATGAACGAAAGTAATCCTATATCGATGTACTTTATTGATCATTGCACATTTTGTTTTCACTTTATATCTAGACCTGCAGCATTTCTTGTAAAACTAACAAGCAAAAAGATATTCTCCGAGCCTACACAGGCGTGTCTGCAATTTGCCATCGTAAAATAAACTCAATCAAGCGAACACTTCACCATAAAAGACAGGTCTGGCGAAGTAACGAGCCACGACGGGTCCCCGGTTTTGCATACCACTAGCTATCGATTCATATTTATTAGTTCAAAGAAAACTATCAAGAGCTTAATTATAATCTATCATGTGCCTAACAAACTTAACAACATACTATATGAAAAACTTCGCTACCTGTTTACACTCGCACGATGTATATCTAAACCCATAATTATAAGGTAATGTAATCGGATGTTATAAATTTCCGCTAGTTACGACTTACACCTTCTAATTTTTACAAAAACAGGCTTCGTATTCGATATTCAACTGTCGGAAATTAGACATAGCAAAATTGCGTAGTTCTAATCCACAAAAGGTGAATTATTCAATATATATTTTTTTCTCAAATATAACCAAAGATGGAATTCGAAAGTAAAACTTATTCCGATATAATTTAGGTCTTTTTTATGTTCCCAGTATGCATGTACACATACTGGGAATACCTGTAGTTCATTTATTTTCCTTTCCAGACACATCAATCATACATCATCTCAACACGATCGAATCCCTTTGCATATGCATAACATGGCCAGCCTCATTAGAACTTTGACGCGTCATTTATCTTCTGTCTTGAGTATCCTGTTTTAGGACTTATTCCAAGAGGGCAGTGGCTCTTGTTACGATGGCTGATAAAATATGGTGTTCGTTCACTGCGTCCATATTTAGCCACCTGCTGTGAACCCATTTGCCGTTTTGGGTTATCGTTAAAGGTGCAGTTCAAAGATTCTATGTAACTGTTGTCTGTAACTAAGCGCCTTAGACACCCCTGTTAGATTTTCGCCTACGCTCTAAGAATACCTTTGAAGTTTAACGACGAAAATAAAATAGGCACTTAGGGAAATTGCGTTTAAAACTTCGGTCTCAAAGCTTAAATGAACAACTCAGCATTAAGCTTTTTCTGCTTTGCTCCAGGAACCAAACACAAGTAATTGTTTTCAACACCCACGTTGTTACAGACAAATGCGTCTTAGAATATACTCTAATAATAAATTAGAATCAGCACATGAATATCATACACAGATCCCTGTCAGGCGCAACAGAAATAGTGCATCCTGTTTCGATGCGTCGGCGCAGCATTCAGCCGAGCCGTGTGCAGGTTTACTTCGTTCTAATCGTATCAAACGACTATGTGTCTTTTGGCATTGAGTTAGCAGTTGTTTTTGTTTGTGTAACTTTATACAGTGATTTGGTTTTACTGGTTGGGTGTAAGGGAATCAGACGGATAATCGATTTTACGAGCTCCCGAAATAAACCGGGACCCTGGAGCTAGCAACAGTAGGCGCGAGTATTCTGCTGCTTTGTTTTCATTTCGCCTGTTAATGTTTGTGAACTAAAAGTTCCAACATTTCCGTAAGTAGGTAGGTTCACGAACGCCTTTGCTTATTTGCCTTTGCAACTAAGTAAAATACTTTGAGTTACAGGCGTACTTAAAGTAGATAATATACTCTTATGCACAAGTTAAATTTGTTTTGTATCCTGACAATATCAGCATTGATATCAGCATTTCTGCTGCCACGTGCATATAGCCTTAGTAATCGAAATGCTGTTTTTAAAGACCTTGTGGGTGGTTAGGCTATGGTTATGTATACATATAACAAGTCTGCTTTACGTACTCCGTTCACGTTGCCCGCGCATGCAATTGCAAATCGATCAACCATTCGATAATCTGATATTATATCTTCCAGAACTACTCAACTTCGCCTGACGTTGAAATATGTGAAAAGAGTATTAAGGATTTATTGTGATCCAAAGACCTTCATAGATATTGTTGTTGTAACCCAATGATATACCTTAGTGTATAAGATCATTGTTCTGTCCTCTCTAATGAGACATTAGGCAGATGGAGTGATCTAACATTCTGGGAATAAAGAAAAAGAAAGAAGAGAATGTATGCGAAATAGAGAAACACTTAAAATGCACAACAAAAATTTACCCTCGTTAGAAGGGTAGAATATTGCTTATATTTAATGGTCAGTAAATTATCTCCACAGAATCGAAACATCGCAACCGGTGATCTCAACTTAGGTGGTAGGCGTGACAGACATAGACAGACAAGCGTATATCAAATTGACATTTACTACGGCGAACATGTTGAAATAAGAAGAATATAGTTGTATTGACTTCGTGTGTGGCCTTATTATTCGAACTTTGGTGTACAAAGAGTGTGCAAAAATTATTGACTCCAATGATATCATAATATAATATCTATATATACTCGTATTACTTAGAAGTTTAATAATTCGTTTATAATAACCATTTAGTTCATCATCAGTTCCGGTTTTTAAGGTTAAGGGTGCTGGTAAAATTACAGGCACATGGAACTTGTCAACCTACGTCTCATTGTGACGGGCGCAGTGATAGTGCCCCTCAGATCTTTGCAATTTAAAGCTCTGAGTGGCACTGTAACAGCAGGCCTGTAGCTTACAATCAGACGCACGACTTGTTCGTCCGTCACTTGATGTCACAAAAAAAAAAATCTGAAGTAGGTACCTACAAAATTAAATTACAAAAGGTTTAAGCAATGATCTTAACATATTAGGCCATTGCGTTTAAGGCACTATAAAGCTCCCTATGGAAGAGTCCTTTCACGACGGTGCTACCACGATTTATATTTCAAATTCTAAAACCGGAACGCAATAAAGTAAATTTTTTTTTTATCATAACTAAGTGACGGGACGAACAACTCGTGCGCCTCATGGTAAGCGACACGTCTGTCCATAGCAATTGCAACGCTTTAAGCACAAAGATCCGAGGGGCACTGCCACTGCGCCGAACACCCTGAGACATAAGTTGACAAGTCCCATGTGCAATTTCACCAGCACCCTTCAAAACCGGAACTCAGTAATACTCACACCACTGCTTGGTAAAAATGCTAGTTAAACTACAAACACATTGGGTTCGTAAACTTCACGTCTCAGGGTAACGTTTGCAGGTGCAGTGCTTCTCAGTTTTTGCGATTTAAAGCTCTGGGAGGCACAGCAACTGTTATGGGTAGGTGAGTTGCTTACCCTAGGCGCACAAATTGTTTACAAGAGTATTTTAGAATTTGAAACTTAAATTCGCTGCCTTTTCCAAGTACCTAACCATTTTAATACTCACTACTTAAATGCATACCTAATTCCATAGCGTGAAAGCAATCGACCGACCTCTGATAGTGTTATCGTAATAACCACTTGAGTCCCGTGTCGCGTAAAAATAAAACGAACGCTTTTAAGTCCACACACCGGTTTGTACGTTCGCGCCTCAAACTCGTTGCATTTGCATTTATTTTTTACTTATATAATGAAAAGAGCTCTTTTCCTGCTCAAATATTTGCTGCAGCAAACATTACTTTAACGACGTATACGGGAACAAAGTTCTGTTTCAGTTATTTATACGTTATCGTTTCGGCTAAAGTTTAAACAAATCAGACTTAGTGGTGTACAGCACCGACAAGCGAGATTCTCATGCTCTGGCTATCATTCATGAATATGTAATAAAGCCCATTTCTAAGAACGAGCGCCTAATTATCACAATGCAAATCGTACAAACACTAGTAAAACGTTAGCCAACACATGTTGGCGCGGCAGAGGCCGGATCAAACATTCGTAAAAAACAAATAACACTGTTTGGACTATCGCCACTTTCGGTTCTGTTCAAACAGGGAGCGATGTTTGCCCAAGTGCAGGCGACACGCCACTGGTTCACGGACCAACTTTGAAGCACCTTCAAATCTAATTGTTTCACTACATCGGAAAGATCAAGTGTCGCTGGAGTCGGGTTACAAGGTGACACCTTCTCCGTTGAAGGATTTACCTGTCATAGGTTTTAACGGGTTTTAATGAGTTGAGCAAGGGTTGACAGAGGCTGTAATTTATTTTAAGCCAAATTCAACATGCGCAATTTATGGAGTGAAAAGGTAGTTGGTAGCGAGCAGTAAGCCCTTTTAAAAACTATGTGATATGTGTAGTTGATTTAAAAGTATCTCGTATTATCGTGTTTTCATGGTGCTCCACATCTAAGATATTCAATGTGACTTTTTTGTTATACTTTACACCATTTACACAGCAATAATAATAAAATGCATGCAAAAAGCAGTCATTTTAAATACATGCCGAATTATCAGAAACTTCATGAACTTCACTCCACATAGATACACACTACTACTAACTAGTGAAATTACAGGCACATGGGACTTGTTAACTTATGTCTCAGGGTGACGGGAGCAGTGGCAGTGCCCCTGAGACCTTTGTTGTTTAAAGCTGTGTGACACTGTAACCGTTATGAACACGCGTGGCGTGTTACTTAACACCAGGCGCACGACGAGTTCGTCCTGTCACTTGATATTTAAAAAAAAATACTATATGCACTTAATTTTGGACCGTAAGTGTGGTTAAAACCAGTCGTCATGCAGAGAAAGAAAAGAAAAACCAGGTAATAATAATAAAAAATATCTTTATTAAGTAACGTTTGTTTGGCTCAGTGTACTAAGAATACGAAACATAAAGAAAAAGACCGTAAAAAAATTGGTACATAAATTATACATCGTAATGGTTACAGAGAGAGAAGCCCAAGGGATACTTAATTTTGCCATTTTGTTCGCCATTTTATTAACACCTGCCTTGAGTAGGCGCGCGCAATCGATGGCTTCTTGCGCTTATCGGCTGTCTAATTACTCCAATTACTCAACTCAACGACCTGCCGACCAGACATAACAAGCCTTTTAAATATGTTAGCATGAATACAACTCGTTTAATATCGTGTAAGTTTGATGTAAACATTGATTAAAAAACCCAGATACTTCAAGTGAAGGCTAAGTAATAATGACAAATCTATAATCAAAGTCACTGAAGGGCTACCTTGCCTATTGCATTAGCATAGCCATACAAAGGGGGAACGCTACCAGCATCTTGGCCACCTTGCCGCGGGGACCAAATTTTATTCATATAATTTTTAAAATCCTAGTTTTACTTTCTAATATTTAAGCTTTCATTGTACTTTACCTGTATATTATGAAAATAAAACAGATTGCCTAAAGCCATTGAACGACAATTTGCATTTTCCACCGTTGTTGTAATAAGGCCATATCTGCAAAATTACAACTTTCCAGTAGAGAGGTTTAAAGTTTCTACGAACGAAATTAGTCGGTAACTTTTTATGGTTAAATAGGAGAGATAAAATTTCACACATACATAATTTGTTTCATGTAGTTCGTAATTATTTCTTTCGCCGTTTGATCACTTGTAGCTTTATTATACAAATTATCTCTTTTTTGTTTTTTTATGATACTAAGTGACAGGACAATAATTCTTCCGCCTCATAAGCGACACGCTTGTCTATAACAGTTGCAGTGCCCCTCAGAGCTTTAAATCACAAAGATCTGAGGGGCACTGCCACTGCGCCTGTCACCCTGAGACATAAGTTCACAAGTTCCATGTGCCTGTCATTTCACCAGCACCCGTACCCCTAAAAACCGAAACGCAGTAATACTCACGTTACTGCTTGGCGGCAGAAATAAGTAAGGTGGCAATACTTTCCCTTTTTCCCTGGACGAACTCTTTCACAAGGAGCTTTACTACTACTGTTACTCTCTACCTTATACTAATTCACATCACACGCCGGCTATGATTTTTCTCTAAAAAGATAGCTTTAGGCTAAATAAATAGTACAAAAAGTACATAATAAGTAATATTATATAAACAAAATCGATTAGATTAGTTGGCAGATAATTTTTTTTGACTACTGAGTCAGACTTTCATGGGGAGAACAGTCGTCATTAACGAACGTACCGTGATATTTCCATGTGATATGATGATGGTAGTAAAAAGTGATACATATTTTTTTCAGGTGGGTGGTGGTAGCAGGCGCGTGGCGAACGAGTGTGTTGCGACCGCCGATTCCTCCTGGCGCTCCAGGGTCTTCTTCACGGAATGACCGCCATTCCTCGCTGCTTCAGCTGGCCGCCTGGGGAGTCCCAGCTGCTCTTGCTGCAGCTGTCTTGGTTACTAGAGACGTTGATGCTGATGAACTTACTGGTAAGAATATTTAATAGAAAAGCGTCTAGTCTCTTGATTTTTCTTTTTCATTCTTGGTATCTGGTCATAAAGGATCATGTATATTTATAATGTCTGCTTTATTATGTACCGGATTGCAGGACGGACAGGCGCATATAATATAGACGCTTTATATAAGTCAGAAATCTTTAACACTATTTATATTACTTATAAATTTCCACGTTACTTCGAGGTCAACGTCCATGAGTTAGCTGTTGTTCGTACTTATAGAAAATGGATCTTGTTTCATTATCTCATCTAAAATTCATTTTCTTAATAGGTAACACTTCAACGCCACGAATTAGAATTTTAAAATAAAACTTCATGTAAATTTTAAGTCTTTATTTTACTAACTCTAGCCGTCTAAGTTTGACGTACTTGGATACAATGTAATAAAAAGCGTTACGAGGATTAAACTGCATCGTTCATTATGTATGAGATTCCCAAGAATTATGTGACTGCAGCTAGAACTACACAATAAGGGCGATCTATAAACTTTTCTTGTTTCTACACACCTCGTTCCCCACTACCCGGTCTACTTTAAAGTGGCTGCAATTACCTACTTATAAAGGTACCAAGTTAAATAGATAGTTAATCTTATGGACATGTCATATTTCTGGGAACCTTTTGAGTAGTAGTGTAAAAGGAACTAACCTTTAAAGGTGCTACAGTATGCACTATATATTATACATACATACAACTCTATAGCTCCAACCAACTTAATATAAACAGGGTGTTAAATTGTTTTATTAATAAACTCAACTCCTCGAACATAAAACCGTAAATTTAAAGAAACCAAAGCTGCTAATTAAGTTGCTTTACTTATAAGGCTAAATGTTACCACACCACAACAGGTTCCGATTACTGATTATTCGTTTTTCTTTCATGTACCTACGAAATGTTTGGTAGAACACTCTAGGAAATGGTTAATGATTATGTACGATTTTCTGTAGATGTAATTCGTGTGGGACTATAAGTTTCTTTCCAACCACATGCGCATCGAGGAATGTTCGGTAACGCAACCCCAAAAGAAAAACTCAACGATTTCTGACTGAATGCTCCCATTGTTTCGACGTATTCAATCAATACGTTCTAATACATATCCATATCGCATCACAATGCCTGACGATTCTCCGTTTATAGTAGTTTATAGCTTTCTTGTTTGATCGGCGGCGTTTTTCAAAGCGATTAAATCTGGTACGAGTGCGCAGGGGCACACATTCATGCGATAATGGCATTGAGTTGCGAGTTTTGTATTTGCCTCATTGTGGTACCGATTCTCAATGAGGTCTCAGAAATGCGCGTGCGATCGGCTGTGGGGAAGTTAAGAATATTTAATGGTTTCTGAAAATCGTTTAAACTAACAAAAGTTGAATGCTGTATATAAGTATACCTCTACATGGAACAAAACCCTGAATCTCATGTTATTTCTTTATTATCTTGATGTATAAAACGGAACCCAGCATGCAAGATTCTTATTAGAGTTAAAATACACAGGAGGAAGACTTTGTAAATATGATCAAAACAGTAGCGTTTATTTTACTTAGTACCGCTAATTACAAAGAAGCGCAAAGTGTGACTAGATAACAAATGACTTTATCAAAAAAGTCCTTATTTTTTATCACAAGCTACTTGCGGGCGTAAATTAAAGGATCAGAGTCGTTTGAACAAAACCGCTCTGATAAAAACAATTATTTACTTCTCTGGATCTAGCATACATAATTATAAATTAATACGTATTTAGAAATTTCTGAGATAAGCACGAACCAAGCGTTTAAGAAAGAAATTTGTGTAAACGTATGTGATGATAACATTTAGGAAGTTTTGCCGCATGAGAAACGCCGACAATTGAACTCCGCGGCCAAATAAGTGGCTACTAGTTTTAAGTTTTCATCCTCTTACAAGCATTAATGTTTGAAATAAATTATAGTATAAAAAACTTGTACTTTACACGCATTTAGGAATTTCTTTAGCACATTCATCAAAAAAGTTTAATATATTTAATTAATATATTTTGGCGTCTTTTAGCAACACATTATAAATCAGACGTTTATGAGTCGTATTCCAGAACTCTACTCAATGCTCAAGTCAGGACTTGAGTATGATTTAAAGCACTAGAAATCATACTAAAGTCCTTGCCGTTAGGGTCGTATTTCCAGTGCTTGAAATCATACTCAAGTCCTGACTTGAGCATTGAGTAGAGTTCTGGAATACGGTCCTGAGGGTCGTATTCCAGAACTCTACTCAATGCTCAAGTCAGGATCTGAGTATGATTTCAAGCACTGCAAATACGACCCTAATGGCAAGGACTTGAGTATAATTTTCAATACTCACTGCAATCCTCTAGTCCTGACTTGAGTACTGCTCAAGTCAGGATTTGAGTATGGCTTAAAGCACTCGAAAACATACTCAAGTCCCTGCCATTAGGGTCGTATTTCCAGTGCTTGTATTGCCAGTGCAATCCTGACTTGAGCATTGAATAGAGTTCTAGAATACGACCCTAAGTCTACTGAGCAGACAGAACACAATAAACAGTATCAACATAACATAGTATCGCTCACAATTATTTTAAGTATCGTTCAAAATATGGCTAGGGTCATGTTTTAAAGGCGCCTATAAATGCTAAAAAAATGATCGGCAGAACCGAGATGCGTCGTTACACGTTTTCTCAATAGGTGCCCTATAGCCTCTTTATTTATTATGCAAAGTTAGCCGCGTGTAGGTTAAAGTACTGTAAAGTCTTAAAGAGAGCAGAGTTCTGTCGGTCATCGCCTTTACATTTTATTTATACCGCAATCGCAAGAAGTGAGCGCTAAGTGCCACACCGGCACCGCCCGATTCTCAGGCATATTGCAGTTTCAATCATGCCACGAGCATTGTGTTTTTGTTTTTTGATTTCTACATCCATTATGGCCGCCGAAAGAAATGCTCAACCATTATTCGAGCCGTTAAATACGACACCTTTCCTCCTGCACGGTCGTATTTCAATTTTAAATCGGCCCTTTTAACCGTGTCTTATTAATGCAGCCTTTTTCTCGCCGTATGTTTGTGTAGGTGTTCACATTGAGCGCTTGAAAATTGGAATGTTATTCAGCTCGATAAAGAGTACTTACTAAAGGAAAGACAGCGTATCTGTTCAAAAACCACCTTTGCAATAAAGTAACATAACTATCTACTTACTGTACAAGGTTCATTCACTGACATGTTTTATTTTTTCTGTTTAGGAACGTGTTTCGTGGGCAACCAGTCGAGCAAATCCCTGCTGGCTCTAGTCATCGTTCCAGAAACAATCTGCCTACTGCTGGGTTGCGTTTTCCTCTCGTCTGGGTTACGAGCGGTTCTTCGCCGACCAAACCCTGTGCCTGCTCCTGCTACTCTTCTCAATGCTCCTCCACAACCACATACAAATCAGAGTGTGTTGCGATTGGGAGCATTTGCTGCTCTATACGCTGTACCATCCGCGTGCATTCTCGCTACGTGGGTCTACGAATACGCTTGGAGAGATGAGTGGCTTGCAGCAGCGGTGCCATCAACTGAACCGTTCACCCATCCTCAACCAGCTTTCTGGGTGTTTCTCTTCAGAATATTTGCAAGTCAGATCCTCGGTGTAATGGTGGCTGTGTGGATAGCGACTCCACGGTTAAAAGTTTTATGGAGAAGAGTCACTGGGCCGAGGAAAACTACGTTGGCAAAGTGTCCGACTGGGCCGCCGCCAACACCTCTCACTCTGCACTGTTACGCGACGCATCCACATACTCTGTCGCGACATTCACACAAGTACGCGACATACAGACCTCCACAAACACATTCGTATAGAAAACCGAGGCATTATCACTATTCAGCTGGAGAAACGATACTATGACCTAATGCAAACAGTTTGCGTGTTTTATACTCGTATTACAAATTCATTTCAAACAAAAGACTTGAGAAGTAAAAAGTATAATAACAGGAGCTACAGTGTGCTCCGATGGTTGCATTTAATATTTTTAGTTGTACAGTTGTGTGTATAGAGTTAATTGTATGTTCCATAGTGCCATTATTATAGTTGATCGAACAATTAACTAGATAAAAAGAAATTTGTGAATAAATAAGTAAATATATTTCATGTAAGATATTTGAGCAGGTATTTTTAAGACGAAACTTAATTTAAATTATTTCGCGTTAGAGTTACGTTCTGATTTGTAAATATAATCCCGGGAAAGACTTACACTTTTAACAAATAATGTGATCGTCTGGATTTTTAGTTTCCATAGTCTAAGAGCTATATACTACATTTGGTATACATAATAGATTTGACATACAATAAAAGATAAAACTGTAAAGAAACTTAAGTTTTAAGTATAGTGGAAGCCCACCTCCACGTAACCAAAATGTTCGCCTGATTTTGTAAATATAAATGAGATTGTAAATATTTTACCCATTAAGTATCTAAGGAAATACTAAATAAATAGGTACATAATAAAAAAGAATTTTTTATATGGTTATCACCGCTTATCAGCTAATTATTCCTTAATAAGTTTCAGTCATTTTTTTTTATGACACCAAGTGACGGGACGAATGAGTAGTACACCTGGTAGCGACGCGCCTGTTCATAATAGAAGCAGTGCCACTCAGAGCTTTAAGTAGTAAGCAAATATTTGAGGGACACTGACACTGTGCTCGTCTTCCTGAGATTGATTTACATCAATGTATTTTCATAAACTCTCGTTTACTTCTTGTCGTTTTGAGCATGTATACAAGACAAACTATTTCGGTACCTTGTTTAAGTCGATTGAAAAGCTACTGGTACCAGTACCTACAATAACAACATTATCTATGGCCTTATTTTGATAGAAAACTAGTAAGGAATAAAAATGAAATAATGTATGTACGTGTGAAAAATTCGCGAAATCACGACATCATTTAGCCGAACGACGCTCACTTTGAACGTAGACATAATTTAAACGCCACAAAGTACTTTTTCATTTGTCTTCATCATCATCAACAACCTATCTATACGCCGCCCCACTGCTGGGCACGGGTAGGAGACCCGTGCTAGGTTTTATGCCATAGTCCGCCGTACGTTGTAGCGTCAGCGCGCTGGCCCAATGCGGATTGTCTCCAATCGTCCACACGTCATCCGTGGTTGTAAACCTTTTTCGACGTGCATTCATCTGTTATGTTTCATCACGATGTTGTCCTTCACAGAAAAGCTTATGGTAAACTTCAAATTAAATTTCGCACGTAAACTCCGAGAAACTCAGAAGTACGAGCTCGTTCGAACCCACGGGCTTTCATTGAGATGCGGTAGGTCAAACCATTAGGCTATCACGGCTTTCATCATTATATTTTAGTATCACCTACTCATCTACCACATCCTTCTTCATTAAGATTCGTACAGGGTCAAGAGCACATCAAGCTTGACACTTAAGATTTAAATCCAACTCTATGCCGCTTACGATAAGACCGGTCCGAAGTACAAAGTGTCAAGCTGGAGCAAAAAAGGATGGAGGCCCCGTGTTACGCATTTCTGCTGCGAAGGATCTTACCTTATTGTTCCGGACTAACGATGCCAAAAATGCCTAAAATGCTCTTGGCCGCATTTATTCAGGCTGTGGTGGTGGTGTATTTTTAATTAATTTTCTATTTGGTGCTAGGGTGCTCCACGTAACTAAAGTTAAGCGAATACACTTGAATAGCAATACGAATTTATGTACAGTAGCTCTCACAGTTGTTACATTACGATTCCTTTAAAAAATGTGTACTCTCTTTACCTCCCCGAAATTAGTATGGCAGTTCTGACTCATCCTTATACAATCATTAAATATTTTAATTTATGGCCTAGGTAGACTTGCTCCGTGATGTTGATAATGCATTTAGTATAACATGCCATACTGTAGGTACTGCAGAGGAGTGTGGGAGTTTAGTTTCTACCTTTGATTTCAAAATTTACATTAGAAGTTAGTGTAACTTTAATGCACTCTGCGTGGTGCTTGCTCGACTTCTCATAAAATTTGATGCAATTGTTTTAACTGAACGCTGGATCTCCGATGCGACAACCATCCCACTAATTGCTGGTTACTCATCCATGAGCTCTTCAAATTATATTAACAGGGCTGGAGGCGTAGTTATTTATGTTAGTGAGAGGTGGACTTCCACTTTCTCTGAGCCCTCTGTTGACGAAGCTAACTGTGTGCTTGCTGTGGTTCCGAATGTGTTCTCCATACTAGGTATCTACAAGTCTCCATCTTTTCGTAATTTGGATCCTTTTATGCGGTCCTTTGAATCGGTAGTGACGAGTGTTGGTCGACCTTCTCGCCTCATAATTGCTGGTGATTTCAAAATTGACATCTGTGGACCTGATCACGACAAAGAACAAAACTCTAAATTTTCTTGTCTCATGGCTGGGCTGGGTTATGTCCCCGCGGTAGACAGTTCCACTCGCTTAGAGTCTTGTCTAGACCACGTTTACGTTTATAGTGGTACTCGAACTGCATCAGAAGAGTCCTACTGGTGACCATTTGGTGATTACCGGTCTCTGTCTTGAATCGCATAAACCTTCAAGGGTTAGAGATCAGTATCGCGGCAAAATTGACTATGAAGCTTTTCGTCCGCACTCTCTGAGGTGAATTGGGGTGATGTATTATTATGTGACTGTCCTACGACAGCGGCGATAAACTGGACTCTATGATTGCAACTGGCATTTCGAAAAACTCTAAGTTGATTAAAATAAGTCACTCTAAATTTGAAATTGAACCCTGGATGTCTCCTGGTCTGATAAGGTGTTCTAAACACAGAGACAGACTACATGTCGAGGTTCGCAAGGATCCAGATAATCACATGAAGTAGCGTATATTTGCTAGGTACCGTAACTTCTACACCGACCTCATCAGGAAACTCATAAGTAAATGTAACAGTGAGACCCTCAATAAAAACATTAAAAACCCCCGAAAACTCTGGGAGAGCATAGGTACGATTACGCACACTCGCCACACAAACATTAAATCTCTCGATCTTACCAAAATAAGGGAGACACTGGCCGCTGCTCTTGACTATTGCGTGTTTCCAGACAACTTGAAGACGGCTGCTGTGTCCCCTATACACTTAGAGGATGGAAAAAAATTAGTTTCCATAGTCTAAGCCTATACATAAGAGTGGATCCAAAGATGAACCCAAAAACTACAGGCCTATTTCTCTTTTAGGCACAATGTCTAAACTACTCTTCTTCTTCTTTTAAATGTTATGGCTCCATCGAAATAATCAATGATTTTGCCAATGTCAAGTAAA
>NW_020653853.1:11853621-11972904 GCF_003589595.1 Hyposmocoma kahamanoa | reverse complement strand
ATCATCAGTCATCGACGGTCTTGCCAGTAGCATAAAACCAGTGTAATTTGGTGTCCCCCAAGGAACCATATTGGAGCCATCATTATTTCTAGTCTACATCAACGATTTGTTATCTATCTCTTTACCTACTTCCTTAGTCGTATGCTACGCTGATGATACGGCCGCGATTATCTCCGACAAAACATGGCCAGAGGGTTTTCTAAAAGTTGAACAAGGTATGTCACATATTTCGAACTGGTTAAATCGCAACTTACTAACCTTAAATGTTTCGAAAACTAAACTCATGTGTTTCCATAAAATGAAAGCCTCAGCCTCTAGGGACGGGGTTAGAGTTCCAACTGTTAGAGTTCATACTTGTGGACGTCATACGAGGGTGCGCAAGCTGATACACACCATGAAGCTTTTCAGAGAAGCTGCAGATTTGCGCCTGCTAACAGCAATTTACGTCGCACTGTATCAATCCATCTTAAGCTATTGCATCTTGTGGGGAGGCTCTGCATCCTGCTATATGATCAACCTGGAGAGAGCCCAAAGAAGTGTGCTAAAAATGGTGTTGCGCAGGCCCTACCGTTACCCCACAATCTCGTTATTTGAAGACGTGAAGGTCCTAAGTGTGCGGAAACTGTATATTTTAAAAGCTGCCCTTTATATGCACGCGAAAGTTCTTACCTCTCCGGAATATAAAACACTTTACTTAGGAATCGCGTATTTAAAGTGAAAACGCGACCGGTAGCAACAATATTTGCCCAACGCGTTTTGTGGTTTTAATTGTTGCCATTCATTATTTTGACAGGAGTTGTCAAGTTGCAGTAACTGCCTGTTGGGAAGGCTATCGGAGTGAGTTTCCAGTTGTGAACAAGATAACATTTACATTCACGTGATGCACTTTAGTAGCTAGTAATTATTATTATTAAATTTAAATATTTCTTTTTGTAATAATATGTTGATCAAAATTATTTTAAATTCATGCTATTTTACATAATACAATCTATAATAATTCCTATTCTTATGTTGGATTTAATAGATATATAAGTTTTTATTATTTGTAAAATATAATCGTATCGTAACGAGTAACACAACGTATAACGCTATGCAATGCCGGGATTAAAAAATTGAAACCGTAAAAGGGTCGCCCATGGAATTAATAAGTACTTCGTACAACGTACTTATTAATTCCATGGGGTCGCCACAGGACAGGCTTAGCCTAGTGTGGGACAACCTGTAATGACTCACAATGTTTTCAGGCATGGCATCACGTTATCAACGCATGTTTTTGTTAATGTTTAACACACACTTAATGTTCATTTAGCATAAGTCTTTTGTTCTTTTGTTAAAAATGTAAATATGTTAATTATTTTGTTTTTCTTTGTATTTGTGATGCCAAATAAACATATTCTATTCTAATTAATAGATTTTGTGTGTGAAATGTGAAAGAGAATCCTTAGGCTATTTCAAGTTCAAACATGAAGACCATAAAATTGGCTCGCATTTTATTAACGCAGGATAGGTCAGCTCAAGGGTTACAGTCAATTTGATATCTTTCTGCCAATCGAATTTTCTATTCCAAATAAGTTTTATGTTGATAAAAGTTTAGGTGAGTATGTTCCAATTAGTTTACATTCCTACCGCAGTTAATGAGATGTTATCGACTCGAAAAACGTAAGTACTAAAACAGTATGACGTCAAGTTTGACACTTAAGACTTAAATCCAATTTTATGCCGCTTACGATAAGAGCGGTCCAAAGAACAAAGTGTCAAGCTTGACGTGCTCTTGACTGTACTAAAACAGTATTGTTACATAAAACAATGGCAAAATAAGAAGTATACGTACATAATTATTTAATAAAAAAATAATTATAATGAATTTTATTATGATAAGCACAAAAAAATATATTATCCATATTTTAGGATAAATACTCAGTTAAAACGGATATTTATCCTTTGACGGATATTTATCGGGTAAAAACCCATCTCTAGCCGGCCTAATATGAACAATGATCTTACGTCCAAAAAAGGTTAAGAAACAGGAATTGTAATTTTTGTTACAGATATACATTGACTTACAAATATAGATTCGTTTTCTACCAGAGTATTAACACGTTTGAATCCAAGGTCATGAAATAAATTTTAAAAAATTGGCAATGAAATAAATGAAATGTCAATGTCAAATTTGTGTGGAATGGAAGCTGTTACGCGCTATTTTTTTATTTCCATTGTATGAAATATATAAAAGACTTTCATCACAATTTTTTTATTGATTTAAAACATGTCTTTGTTTGCCCAGCTACATCGTTTGAACAATCTGGTAATAGGAGGATACAGAACTGTGCTACACGGAAGGTAAGTTTGAGGTTAAGACGCTTCAATGTCTTTTGTTTACAGTTGTACTTTAAAATTTTATTTCTGTTAAAAGCTTCTGCTATTTGCTGTATTATAAAAGAAACTTGGGTTTCATTTTTACTATTATGTTATTTAGGAACAGGTAGACTGGGAGGAACTGAACTGAAGTTTTTATCCGAAATATGCTTGCAGTAACTATACTTACTAATTGCAACTGCTGGATTATTAATAAATAGTCTTGTTTTGCTTATACTATATTAACAACAAAGGTCTCAATAGTGCATAGCATCCAATCCTTCCATCACAATGATTATCTGTTAAATACATTAATTCTTTAAACAAATAAAACTTTGAAAGTGACTCTATATAATAGTTGGATATGGTATATAGTTGGAGTAAACTTTACTCATTATCAGAGCATATTTTAGTACCTCGTTCAGATTTATAATAATATATTTCCGGCAAGCTGGTGACTAAATTAATAAAACAGCTTCATTAACCAGCTAAGGTGCAGTGCTTAGACACTGCAAATATTGTAGAAAAAACTAATGAAGGTGATTATAATGCATAAAAGTGACTAATAATGTCTTCTATGTATTCTCCCTATCCAATTCAAATTTCGATATCTGTTTGTTTCTGTTAGATTCACAGTGGCTAATTACAATACCTGGTCCAATTTTTTAGCGTTTTATTTGTATTGTTTATTTCTTGTATTGTTCACTAGAGCAAGCAGAGGAAACTGGCTGAATCTGAACCAGTCCTTCAGCTATACAACACGCAAGTCTGCAGAAGAAAGGTTAGGCATAGAGAAGCCAAAAAGGCCTTTGACTCCATTCTTTAAGTTTATGACTCAAATGCGACCAGCACTGCTTGCCAAGAACCCTGGCATCACCTCTAAAGAGGCTATTGCTTGGAGCTCTAAGCATTGGCAGGAATTGGATGCAGAGGTATTACTTTCCAATCTGTTATTTTTATTCAGTCTACTATTCTAAGATTAACTGTACAAATATGCATCAATGTTACACAATCACACATATTATATTACTTTTAAAGCTGACTTTTTTACTCTAATACTGACTCTATATTGCTTTATTTTTAGCACTTTTTATATAAATCAGACCAGAATATTGATAAATATGTATTAGTAAGAAACACATTAATTAATTGCTGTGATTCTTAGCAAGTCAAGCTTCCTTAAGTCTAATTTTATTACACTGCGAAACCATTAAATAATTCTATATAGTGTAATGTTACATTTTATCTTGCAGACTAAATCACAAATGACAAAAGAATATGAGAAGGACCTAGAGGACTATAAAAAAATAAAAAAAATATATGATGCATCCCTCACAGATGAGCAGAAACAAGAAATCAAGAGAGTAAAAGAAGTAATGACTGCAGCCAGAGAAAAGCGGAAACTGAAAGCCGTCAGTCTTATTTTTGCATTATTACAGATCCATGATTATGTACAGTCGTAAGAATGATTAATGATTGATATTCTTGCATCTTCTTAATTTAAATTTGTTTGTTACAATTTGTATTTAATACCAATACGCTAAAAGAATAGAGACATTTTGTAACTCTTTACAAATTCTTGGTCTATAGACGAACTGAACAAATTCTCTTTTAAAAGTTTGCTATTTCTGTTGGAGAAAATTTTTCCTAATATAGTCAATATTACTTTTAGGAGTACAAAGAATTAGGCAGACCTAAGAAACCAATGTCGTCATACTTCCTGTTCATGCAAATGAAAAAAGATGCACTGAAAGGCAATAACATTAAGGAGTTCCAAGAGAAGGTAAAACAAGAATGGCTTAAACTAACTGAAAATGAACGAACCAAATATGAGAAACAGGCTCAGGAACTTATGAATAAGTACAAGTAAGACTTTTTTTATTATGGACTGTAAGGGCGCGTCAATTCGACACGAATTTCATAGCGCGGAGACCGCGTGGCCGCAGCGCAGCGACTGCGTGCATCTAAGTGTCATGGCAAAATATGCTCTATTTGTATTGCTTTTATGTTCCAACTTAAAAGAGCGCAGTGACAGCGTGCATCTAACTGTCATGGCAAAATACGCTCTATTTATATTGCTTTTATGTTCTGACTTAAAAGAGCATCTCGGGCGCGAGGGCGAGGTTGGCTTGTCTTTGATCTATGCGGTGGCCGCGCAGTTGTATTGTTCAGAGGAATTTAAATGTTGTTGCCCAGTTAATAGAATTCATTCGCCATTAATGTACGTGAAAGCGTGGCAACTGGGCGCTCACTGCGCGAATACTTTCGCGTCGAGTAACTGGGCGCTTAGTATGAAATCTTAATTTTTACTGTTGTATAAAAAATTTTTCTTTACAGAAAAGATCTTGAAGCATGGGAGCTAAAAATGGTGGCAAAAGGTAGATCAGATCTTGTGCGTGCAAAGCCCATAGCAGAGAAAAGGATAAAATCTACAAAGAAAGCCCAATAGGAACTCGGGTGCTCTGACAAAACCAATGACTCACCTAGTGATAAGAGTAATGTTAATTTACAAAGTTTTAGTAAGCTTCATATTTCTACTACTCCAGAACTGATTTCCAACATAGCTCCAAGTATTGATATGATTGAGTCAAATCGTCAGAGCACGGGTGAAAAATTAGAATCTAACCAAACCGAATCTTTGCCGACAAATGAAGAAGGCAAACAAAGTAAGGCCATTATCAGTAGAATAAAGAGACTATTTAAGTTTTAGTTGCAATTCTGTAATAATTTCTTTTATTTTGTTAGTGATGTTGCCATTAAGTTGATGCACTTGACCACATAGTATTATTTTTGAGCCTCTTGTTTTTAGTTTAAGGCTTTTTGAGAAGTTATATAAAAATAGATGTGTCTATAATACTTATAAAAATATTCTTAGTTTCCATTTTTTAGCTTTGCACCTGAAAGTTGTTAATAAAATTATTATGGTGTTGTAAATGTAACCTTATAATGTCAAACTTTAAAGTTGAATCTATTTTCAGGTTTAAAACCTCGTATTTTTATATAGTCAATAGTACACTCAACAAAATACCACTTGTGGTATGAATGGTCTAAACTGTTGCACTGAGTATGCCGTTGACCCGCATCCCTTAATGATGAGATCTGACTTACCAAATAGTTTCATTTTGTCAATACAAACTGGTTTTTATAGCACAATTACTTCTTGTTTTTTCCAGCAACTTTTGGTACAAAGAGAACTCTGCTTTCAAACACAAAGAAAGGAACAATATTCCTTTGTTTTTTTAGGACTATAACTAATTATTACAGCTATGTCAGTAATAACAAAAAATAAATATAACCCAAACAGTAAACGCTTTTCCTTTATTTGCCCAATAAAAATAATTACAAGAAAATAAAATAAATAAATAACAATTTTATGTGAAAAAGAAAGGATATCTGTCACAAAAAATAAATGATGTATGTAATAGGCCTTTTTATTATCAAAAAATATAACATGCCATAACTGAAACATGAAGCAATTTTTCTATAGAACTGATTGCAATGTAGGCAAATTAGGGAACATGCAAGTGACTTAGAAAATACCTATAAATTACTTTTTGTATTAACAATTTGCATAATTATATTGGAGATACAAAATAATACAAAATGACTTTGTTATTGTTTTATATGTATTCCAAATTGGTCAACCACTTCAAATTCAAGATTGAAAAATATATGAAGTAATGGCTAAATATTACAACAATGGTTATAAGTCCAACATTGCGGTTTAAAATTGCATATTCCCTATATTACATGTAACTCCATTGTCTTGGAGGTACCAATTATGCAATGATGAGAAATTGTAAAAATTATGAGCTTATTATAAGTATTAAATATTAATTTGGCGTGACTTTTGATCCACTCAACAGTAATAGAAGTGTTCATCTTGCTAAAATCATAAATACATTTAAATGCATAGGGTGAAGATGAGATTAGTCTCTCCTATAATTCATATAATTAAATAGATTGAATTGCAGGCTATGTATAATTTCTTTCTTGAGCTACATAATTTGACTATAGGTAAATTAAAATTTTCCCAATGCTATTTACACACTCCCCAATTTAAAACTAAAATGGCATTATGTGGCTAAAACGCACACATGTCACAATTCTTACTTACAAAAGGCACAGGCAATCAAACTATGGAACTCTTGTAATGCTAGCTGGCTAGTATTAAAACTGGTCAGTCAAAAGCCTTCAAGTAAAAAAGGTAGAAAAGAAGCTGCTACTATGTACCCCAAGTGTCTTTCAACATAGTTAGAGCAGATTGTATGCAAATTGTAGTAAATAGATACACACAGATGTCTTGTGATATCACACCTACCCATTGTGAAACGCTTAATAATTTTTGTACTCTTTGAGCTGATATACCATTAAGTAACATCAACGCATTTGCTATATTCGATTTGTTATTTACTGGGAACCAAATCAATTTTGTGACTACATAAATTATAAGAGGAAGAAAAAAATAACCATCATTGAATGTAAATAAAGGCAGACTGTATAACAGCTGAATTAGCAAAGACAGTATTACAATATCATATTTGTACTTAATGATCTTTTCAAATGTGGACACTTTTTCAAGTTCAGGCGGCGGCGATATGAAACCTGTCGAATCATTCATTATCTGTCGGTCACCGGCCGCCACGAAGTCCTGGGATTGTAAAGAAAATTCAGATGAATCCGCTTCCGACATAACCATTCCGTTGTTAATAGATGGTGGAAAGAAACTGCTGCTGCACTCTGATGGCCCAGAACTCTCAATGCTTAGATCAGGAAAATCAGGAATAGGACTTTTGCTTGGTACCTCTGAAAATAGCGCGTGTTATATTATGTTCAATTGGTATTATTGCATGCACTTTGTCTAAAATAAAAATACATACCTTTGACGCACTCAGTGCTGCTTTTCCCCGATATAAATTGAAGTCTGTTCTGAGAATTCTCTAATATCCTTCGTCTCCTGGCTTCACGTCGAGCTGCTGCAGCATCAGCCATGGTTTTCAAATACCTAATAAATTATTTTGTATTTTTATCAATTTGGACATCAACGACGAACCAGAATTTCAAGCACAAATTAGAAAGATAAAAGATATTAATATTTCGCTGAGGTATTTCGAGTTGACAGTTTTAAAAAAAATGCCAGTCAAAAATTTATGTATTCGGATACATACACAAAAGAATATTATACTACATATTTTGTTAAAAAATAATTCCACTTAATTGGCAGTACCTTCAATTCTAAGAATTGCCATATTTTACGATTTCCGGTTGTCGAGTGGACATTTTTTTTATTATAACTGCATTTATAATAATAATTATAGTTAAAATGGAAATATACAAAAAATATTTTAACTAGGATCAGCGTACTATACAATATTTCAGTCTATAAAAAGTAATTGTGATTTAAAAGTAAATAAAATTACTTCAAAAAACCGGAAGTTTGTATGCTATCTACCGAACACTACCGAAACACAACGCCAAGAGAGTTGTTGTTTGGCGCCTTTACGGGGCCGGTAAGTTTTTTTAGGATTTCGCCACCTATTCAGGCGAAAAGCAATTTATATTTAGTGAAATGGGTGACAAAGGCGATGGAGGTAATTATTTTAATTACTATTTATGTGTTCGAAGCATATATCGTCCTGCTGACACGCATTGCTGTCTTGACAGCTTGGTAGTAATTTTTGTGGTTATATCAAGTAGTTTATCATTACTATCAGTGTAAATGGAAGTATATTTCATTTATAGAAGCCTTCGACGATGCAGTAGAGGAGAGAGTCATCAACGAAGAATACAAGATATGGAAAAAGAACACTCCGTTCTTGTACGATTTGGTGATGACACATGCGCTGGAATGGCCCTCTCTGACCGCGCAGTGGCTTCCCGACGTCACCAGACCTGAAGGAAAAGACTATTCTGTGCACAGGTACGCCAGCTAGTAAAACTCGGAACATAACCTTTTAAGTTCAATTTCATACTATATCTTGCATTTGTTTGCCTTGTCTGGAAATAATTTACTTGGCACTTCAAAGTCAAATAATCTACTTAACACAATGCAGTTTTAAGTACTTTCTGTTTGTTTTTATTTATTTATGAAGGCTTCATTTAATAACGTTTTTATTATGTGATAATCTTTCTTATGAGGCAGGTTGATCTTGGGCACGCATACATCAGACGAACAAAACCACCTGCTGATAGCGAGTGTTCAGCTCCCAAATGAAGATGCACAGTTTGATGCCAGCCACTATGACAATGATAAAGGTGGTAAGTAATTTATTACACAAAAAGTAGGGGATGCGATGTCAGTGATTGTAGTTTATCTCCATAATGATATCTTAGCTTGTGTGCTAGAGAAATCGAAAATTTCTTTTTAACACTGTACCTGACAAGTATTTGAAGCTAATATGAAAAAAATACAAGTTATTTATGCTATATCAAGCTTTGTCTGAGCCTAGCCTCAGCCTATATATTGACTATCACATACATGTTATTTGAACAGCTTGGTCAACACTCTGTTACTTCCTGAGCCCCTAATCTAATTTTCTTGAAACTACTGATGATTGTAATACCATTGAAACTCCATTGAGATTATATTGCGATTATGACTATATTTTTCATTCTGCTAAAATCTAGTTGCAATGGCAGTTGAGTCGGAGAGTCAGTGGAATGGCAATGATGACATTCATTCATTTCGTCACATGCCTTACTAAAACTACAAAGGAAATTGCTATTAAATAACTTAATTACTATCTCGTTTAATAAGCAATTTGTTTTTCAAGTTAAATATGTGTAATATTAGCAGACTATCGACTCACCATTGAAGAGCGGGATAATAAAAAATTACAATGGCAGTTGAATAGTAACTCAATGGCTAGCCAGTGACAAATCACTTCTCTTAACTTTTAGCAGAATGCCAAATGTTCAAAATCCTGCCATTGGCACTCTGTTGACACACAACAGCGGTGATTTAAAATTATCAGATTTGGCAGCCTTTTTTATTGTGGCAGTGTTCATATGAGCTGTAATATTCATATAAAACTTTAGTTGATGCTCAGTTAGAGCTTTTACATATTTCTGCCGCCAAGCAATAATGTTAGCATTAGGTAAGGGTGCTGGTGAAATTACAAGCACTTGTTGACTTATGTCTCGGGTCATAGTTGCAATGACGGTGCCCCTTAGATCTTTGCGATTTAAAGCTCTAAGTGACACTGCACAGTTCACAATGATAATGGTGTAACAGGCGGATACCTCCAACTTCACATCCAGGCACCTATTGAGAGTGGTGGGTGCCAGTATCCTACTTGTGCCACCATAGTTCCTCCAAAAATGTCAGCACCTTCCTGGGTTATTGAAGACCCATGAGAGCAACCTTGGCATTCCAAGGTACATGTCTTGAAGTTAGCGAGAATGAAGCATAGCAGTAGGATGTGCATGACCATTTTCTCCCCTCAGCGCACAGTCTGCATAGAGAGCTGTCTGTGATACCTGTATTTAAAAGGTGTTAATTAAGTAGACCATGACCTGTTAATGTGGCAGTTAAGCTTGGAGAGTGCTTTCCTAGCCTGTTTACAAACTGCACAGGTTTTCAAAATGTTGTCCAAGTTCACAATTTAATTTTATGAATGAAAATTAAGCTAAAGTTATTTTCCAGAATTTGGAGGCTTTGGATCAGTATCTGGTAAGATTGACATTGAGATCAAGATCAACCATGAAGGGGAAGTAAACCGAGCACGCTACATGCCTCAAAACCCGTGTGTCATTGCTACTAAGACACCTTCCTCAGACGTGCTGGTGTTTGATTATACCAAGCATCCATCTAAACCTGAACCTTCAGGGGAATGCCATCCTGACTTGAGGCAAGACATTTAGTTCAACAATGTTGTGGTTGACAAAAATTGGTTAAAGTTTATTGTTTTAGTTTTATATTTATTAATTTAAGTTTTTTATTTTAATAATTTGTTTAGGGGCATTGATCGTTATTGAACATGTCAGTCCCATTAGAAATATTATATAAGAAACACTTATAGAATCCAAACAGATAAAATACTATGTAACCAAACATGTATACAAAAACATTGCTGTTCCACGCACCACCGCAAACAAAACAGATTGAAACCAACAAACATTATATGTACCAAAACCAACCTGTGCGAATAACTGCACCCTGATAGGTTCTGTCTGAACACACTGTGAGACACTTATTAGTTAGACTCATTAGGATCTATATATAAATAATTTATATATTTATTAATGTAATTGGTTATTTAATATTGTTTTTCTGGTGATTGCTCAAGAACAAGTCCAAAAATATGAAATACCCAAGTTTTCAGTGAGTTTGTTATACATATTAATTCAAAACAAAAGCAGTAATTTAATGAACACATTTTCATGGTTACAGACTGAGGGGGCATCAAAAAGAAGGTTATGGTTTATCGTGGAATCCAAATCTCAATGGCTACCTCCTTTCAGCCAGGTAAAATTTGTGAATTCATATCATAATTTTGTAATATTATACATGTCGTCAAACATTTGATCAAATCAGTTGTGTATTTAAAAATTCAATAATCCAAATAAAAGAAAGATCTTTATGACATGATTGTAATGAATATTATGATGTTTTACTACCATGACATTAAGTTTTTAAAATTATTTCACAAGTTTATTATAATTATTAACACAAAGCAATATTCCTTTGATCTGAGAGGACTCGAATCTGCGCCTATGCCATACTAAGGCGACACTGGTCGTCGTGTATTAATAATTATAACAAAGTAGTACAGTAAGCCTCTCTAAGAGGCCTATACCCTGTAGTGGGTGAATTTGGGCTGTGGATGATGATGAAGTAATTTCACAAAAAGGAAAAATCTTTAATGGTCATTGTGTGCATACTGTAATCCTTCAAAATTTAATATAAAAAAAATATGTAATGCAGTGACGATCACACAATCTGCCTGTGGGACATTAACGCGACGCCAAAGGAGGGGCGCGTGATTGATGCCAAGTCAGTGTTCACCGGTCACACGGCAGTTGTCGAAGACGTCGCCTGGCACTTGCTGCACGAATCCCTCTTTGGTTCAGTAGCTGATGACCAGAAGCTTATGATTTGGGATACTAGGTGAATAATGATGATGATGATGATGATGATGATGATGATGATGATGATGATGATGATTAACTGCCTCCGTGGCCGAACGGTTACCATACCGGACTGCCACGCAGAGGTTCCCGGGTTCGATTCCCGGGCCGGGAATAATATTTGTATGGCCTACATTTATTTCTCTCGTGAGTTTGGGTGTAATTTGTGGTTGTCTATGTGTGTGTCCATGGCACCCGCGACACAGGGTTTCCCTAGTGCGGGGCTATGTTGAGTGTGTGCGTTATTATTATTATTATTATTAATGATCCACTACTCGGTAATCCGCAACATAGTACAGTCAACAGCATGTTGACCTATAAACTTCAAATTTTAGTTCAATTGCAATGAGTACTGTACAGTACCCAAAGTTTACAGACCACCATGCTAATGACTATACAAGTGTGTATAGTATAATGAATTAATGATATGTTTATTACACATTAAAAATTACAATGAAAACACAGAACGGTAATGAAAATATCACAAAGAAAGCTAATGTACAACAAGCGGCCCTATTGCTGTGTAGCAATTTCTTTCAACCAACTTGGAAAATGGGGTAGAAACAAAGAATATCTTATAATAGATAGTTCCATTTTAAATAAATACACTTAAGTAACTAAAATGATGCATTGTCATGTACTTACAAGGGTATGATTCTGGGGTACTTAATTTAGAATTGATCTCGTATTCTCACTAAAAGAGCTATGTTCCTTGCTGCATTATCCTCTAGCACCAAACCAAACTCGTTTTCTGCTGTGGTATTTGCAGTGGGCAAAATCTAGTGCTTGCAGAAGTTCCAGGGATTCACGTTTGTACTACTACTATACATTTAAATTATCCACTACCATGTATCTTATTTATACATCATTTAAGAAGAAATGCTGTTTGCAATTTTTTTGCCATTTATAATTGATCGCAAATCTATAACAATAAGTGTTTGTCCAGATGTAACAACACGTCGAAACCGTCGCACACAGTGGACGCCCACACCGCGGAGGTAAACTGCCTTAGTTTCAACCCTTACTCAGAGTTCATTCTCGCTACGGGCAGTGCTGACAAAACGGTAAACATTTTGTATATTTTTTAAAGTAATATACCTACGTCTGTTTAGTGTAGACATTGTTTTATGCGTGTAATTTGGCGTGCGTACAAGAACAATATTTTTTCCCAGTGTCTTAAAAATTTCGTTGTTGTACATCATAGTTTCCCAAAGTGGTCCCTACCGCAACCCAGTGGGTCTAAAGCGTCATAGGGGAGGTAGGAGCTTGGAAGTAATTGGGAGGCGTTAATGCTGTCCATGGGGTGCCACCGCATTTAAAAAAAAACCTGAACAACAACTACACTAAATATACAATTTTTTTAATTGTGATTTTTTTGTGTTAAGTAATGTATTTTTTTTGGTTATTATATGAAATGTGTGATTTTTTTATCTTGCCTAAGAGGGCGGTGAATTAAAAAATTTGGGAACCTATGTTGTACATAAAGCTATTTGCATACTAAATATAAATGATTATACTTAATTCAAAAGTATGTCGCTGTTTTTACTCCACTAAATTTACATGTCGTCTCGAACTCGTGGCCCAAATGTGAAAAAATTTGTGCTCCTGGGGGTCTACTATTAGCTCTTATAGCAATCCTGTTTAAACCCGTAAGTTGGATAGCCTGTCAAATTCGTACTATGTCCTCACAAAAACAATTCACTGTCCATACAATTTACGTTCGCCATTCGAAATCCGTTCACCTTTTCTTTCATATGACGTGTAATTTGCCATGCACATGGCGGTCTCATCTATCAAAATAAGCAATTCAAAGAAAGTTGCACTGTAATTAACAATTTTTTTTAAATGTCGAGATTTTGTTACATTTTTAAGAAATTGCGTTTAATTTTTATTATATTTTCAGTTACTTAGTTATTTGTTATCTTTTTAGGCTATATAAGCCAATTGTCAATAAATAAATACTAGGTATTAACTATTGAGGTTTTTTTGATTAGTTTAGTTCGAGTTTCCCATCCATCTATAGAGTATTGTTGATAAATTATTAGCATCAATGTAATTGCAATTTTTTAATTGTATTTTAATCATTTTATTGATTTGGTGAAAATCGTAAAATAACTTTTAAATGGTGCCAAATTTGACTTCAACGCATTAATCAATTAAAACGTACGAATACAAGATACGTTCCTATTAATGTTATCATATTCATATATAAACGATTTTTATTTTTTTTATATTACATATTCACCTTATTCATTTCAATGATAATGACTAGACATGACATGTAATTTTGTCTTACGACAAATTGTAAAGTATGATTGAAAAGTTGTCGATATTACAATATACTTAGAATAATAACGCATAGAATGATAGTTTCATAAAAAACGAACTGTCACAAGTGAGGCAAAAATCAAATTCATGTAGGCGTAAGCAACTTGTATTTACGCTCGTCGGCACGCACACAAATATACAAATAATGATGCCATGGAATAACATTTCCCTCACAAGTGGGGAAATTGTATCTTGCTTAACTCATCGTTAAGTTAGAGGTGCCTACAGCACCTTATTAAATACTACCCAATTCTTATTTAACTCATATATGAACAAAAACCTACAAGCGAGTTTAAGTGCGACTATCGAATTTGAATATATAAATAGCCTGATATTATCTGTGGGTATGTTTACATGAAAAGTACACGATAACAATTAAGAACCTGAAAGTTATTTATACACGATTTTGGAGAACTGACGATGACTTTTTAGTCGGAGTTAGTTTCCTGAAATAATTTTAGTTAAGAACTTTTAAGTCTGGGCAAGACAATTTTTTTAAATGAGTGTATGATGAACAAGAATAATGATTTTTCACATGAAACTAATGAAGGCAAATACTAAATATATTTCGTAAAAATAGCTAACGTAAATTCCCTACAATGTTGTTGCGGCGGTGTACATTTGTAGAAATTTTGCAACCGTCGCGATATTGATTTGAGAATAATCTCAAAAAATTACGTAATATAATTATTTTAAAACAGAATAGCAAAATGGGGAGAAAAAACTCGTTACTTTGCAACATTTTCGTATCTTGTTGCAACGAAATTAATTTTCTGTTTTAGTCATTGACTTACAAATAAATGGACGACGAGTCTAATACAAAAACCACGAAAAAAATGTCCCAAGTCAACCTATTCGAAATTTAAATTGTAATGTCATCGCAGTATCGCGCTGTCAGTAGAACAAATGAAGACTAAAGCGGAGTTTGGCGCTCTGTATACGATTTTAGCGCCTTACAAGTGCGGACACTTTTTAGCGCGGACCCGACGTCCATATAATTGTAAGTCAATGGTTTTAGTGAATATTTATATAAAAATACAAGTTGAAACGCGTTATTTCCTTGTGGAATGTGATGTTAGTGTCTATTTTATATTTGTTTGATCTATTTTTAAACCAAATTACTGCGGTAATTCATCATTTTTAGCAAAAATTTTTGAGCTGCTCGCGGTGCAACTTGACCTTGAGCACTGACAGCCCGCTCGCTCGTGTAAGCCCATAGGGCGTCCTACAATTTGCCTCACTTAACGTGTGCGGGCTAGGTTTCTATGCGTTATTATTCTAAGACAATATAACGTAATAAGTATAATCAACAAATAAAATTGTTTAAAAAATATGATTATTATCACTTTGAACACAATCGGTTAATAGAGCTTGAACGCCCCCAGGGTAATACATCTGTCTATTTCTTTCATATGATTTAGTATGTAGTTCCATCTCGCTCTTGTTAGATGTCAACTAGCCAACCAGAGACGATAATTCACGTTTTAAAAGTAAACCTCATCATCTTGCCTTGCCATTCCCGCTCAATTTTTTGTACGTCATGATACGAATTTAAGCAATTCAGTTTTACCACGTCAAGTGAATCAATGAATGAGTAGAATCGAAACTTAACGACTAATGAACGACATCTTGGATTGTGAAATTTCACATTTAGTTGTCGAAAGCTATTGAAAGAACTGTCAAAATTTTAACAGAATACGTATGACTTGTCGTTAAGAGTCGATTTAAGTTCGATTCATATACCAGAATACGCTTTAACATTGACTATAATAACTTTAAAATTGGGCTCGTTGACGTTCATTGTCACTCGTGAAAACGAAAAAGCAGTTCAACGACTAAATCGCTACGATATCGTAACGGTTTGATTACGTGAATCACCCTGACATATTTAGAGAAATGCTAAAAAATTATTGAGTAACAACATTGATAACAGCCTTCATCATGAACCACTGGCCACATATTATATCGAAAATTTAATCGAAATCAAAAGGCTGTAATTCAGTTTTTCAATTAAATGTTCCGTTATATGTGACTAGTGATTTAGATGAACATTGTTGTCATAAATTAAACCTCTTTTTTGTGTCCATGAGTGCAATTAATATGCATGTGACGTAGATACTTGTGCAAAGTAAAATCCGTTTCACAGCGAAGTGGGTCTTGAAGTGGAATAATATTGGTTTATATACTATTATCAATTAAGAATCAATAAATTATTAGTTATTTTGTAAAGGTCGCATTATGGGATCTCCGTAATTTGAAATTGAAGCTGCATTCATTCGAGTCGCACAAAGACGAGATCTTCCAAGTGCAGTGGTCGCCACACAACGAAACCATACTCGCAAGCAGTGGCACAGACAGGAGGTTGGTTCTTTTATAATTTGTTATTTTTGATAGTTCATCTTTTATTTTTAGGGTGTACCAATTGGTAACTTAACCGTTGGTCTGCATATAGATATTTATTTACATTTCTTAATGAGTATTATTTACGCCATATTCACGAAAGTGGCCAATAAAATGGATCACCATTTTGATGTTATTACCAGTACATATTTTAACTACAAGTTACGGTTTCTAATGATAACCATAGACATTATTAAAATCGCGGTGATGTGGTGGTTTGACTTAATGTCATGGATTTGATGTCGTGTTTAGTTTTTACCTGTTTTAACAATGTAAAATAAAATCGAAGGAGTCTTACATGATTTACAAAATCTTTTCAAATTATTATATTCCCAAACGCGCATTAGGCGTAAAGATATCGGTACCCAGCTTTAGGACATACGAGTTGATATGATTGCAAACATCTCGTTTATCTATAATGCTTTTTTCTCGTCAGACTGCACGTATGGGACTTATCAAAGATTGGCGAAGAACAGACGGCAGAGGACGCTGAAGACGGGCCGCCGGAGCTGCTGTTCATCCACGGAGGACACACTGCCAAGATTTCAGACTTCTCATGGAACCCCAACGAACCGTGGGTCATTTGCTCTGTCTCAGAAGATAATATCATGCAGGTATAGTAGAATCTTAAAATTTGACTTAACAAATACCAATTAATAGCCATATCAATGTTTTCGTTGAGTATCTCAATTTTTCAGACACTAGTCTCGTCTAATTAGAGTCTACTTATCGATATAAATAATAGAATAATAACTGACAAGTTTAAATGACGCGTTAGCAATCGTAATAAAGCTTCAGCCTAATAGACTTGACTGCTGACCCCTCTAGGCAGCCAGCATATCAATCCAAAACTGCTAATCGACATAGTAGATATCCCATGTGAAACACGTGTTTAGAACATTCTATACGAATGCGTATTGACAAACGGGGTCTGACCGTAAACCATCATTAATCACCACTCATCGTTTTGATATGTTATTAGGTATGGCAAATGGCGGAAAACATTTATAACGACGAGGAGCCAGAGACTCCGGCGTCCGAACTGGAGTCGGGCGTAAACGTGAACCACGGCTAGCCGTCCGCCTCCTCACCCGCAACTCCCCCCGCGCTGGCCCTCGCCCCCGCCGACTGCGACTAAGCCGACATCAGTACGTACAATGTGTACACTACAGATATCATAGATTGTTACTCTGATGCAGTGATAACAGGATCTGCTTAGTCTATTCAATTTAAGAATACAATATCTTATTGAAACCACGGGATTAGTTCAATTACTACTTCATTTTAATCCAACTATAGTGTACCTTCTTAAACGACAGATTCTATTTTCTATTAGCCTTAATTGCCGTTCCACACCTAATTTTATTTCTTTTCATTTAAAAAATGTCATTGAATACATGTGCATTACGGTATCAGTTATGGAAAAATGAAGTTTTTGAACAGTAGTGTAAAGTCCATTGAAATGTGTATGTCCAATGAATGTGTAGATTGAATCTGAATGTATAAGTCTATAATAAAATAACTGTATGTATTAACTATAAACATCAATAGTTTGTAAGGTAAGATCTGACTAAAATTCGAAGGTTGAACGACACAACAGCATGCATCAGCTTCACATATATGAATACCCTATTTTCATCCTATGATGATCATCTATATGTGGTGCAGATATAATGGCAAAGCCTAGATTTTGTCGAACCTATTGAATTTATGAATATGATAATTATGCAGTATATTTTTGATTTCCGAGTTAGGAGGGTCAACCCTAAGGTGAAAGAATCATGACATCAAATTCTTAAGCATATTTTGACTCATTTCAATGATTGATTTTATTGTAGGTAACCTTATAATCTTAGTCAGGTCTTTTCTAAGAATAAAATTACAAAGTCAGTGGAGGTAATGAGATTGGTTTAGTCTATGTGGTCGCGATGATGAATCCACCCAATGATGGGAACATTATTGAAAGAAGTAAAAAAACATTTTTCAGTGTTTTATGTCATACATGCTTACATTGTTAACATGCAACCTTGTAGATTCAATAAGGGAATAGGCACCTTTGTGTGTGATGATAACTTTTCAATTAGACCGTTATGGCGCATTTACACCTGGTCGTCTTCGGCAGACTACTTCGCCTTGTTAACCAAAAATTCCCCAAATAATTATCTCGAAAAAAAAAAAATATAATAAGCAATAACTACTTTCAAATTTGGGAATACATCGCACACTTGTATAGTGTTTCTATACAAACGAGTGATGTGCGAAGTTGCAAAAAAATATCAAGAATGTTCATTGTAATTGATGTTTTTTTATCAACAACCATCAAACTATCAATTTATTAGCTATGGGTAGATTAATAAATCAAATAATTTATTTCGGACCCTACAAATCCATGTACAATTACAAAATTAAAAACTAAATGTATCAATAAATACAATTTAAAACTAATAATAAATAACATAAAATTGTAACTAAAATAAATAACTTAAAGGAAATCAAAACAAAATAAATGGTAAAATTTTTCTAAATGCTAAATTAAAAAAAAAATTAAAAATTTCGCATTATTCCAACCCTCAGTTTGGAGAATTCCCCAAAAATTGGCAACTATTTTAGCCCAGCACGCGCATCGCGTCGACAATCGCTTGCCCTTAGGCGATCAGCTTTTACATCTAGTCGATTTTGTAGATTTCGGCTGCGAACTACGAATCAGTATTTGCACCGGGTAGTTTGCCACTATCAGCGGGCAAGCGACGACAGTCGCCTGTTGACTTGGTGTAAATGCGCCATTACAATAACACTAGTGTTTTCAAAGTAGTTATATTTTTAAATTCGATTCACCAAAAATAAACGTCATTGTCAAGAAACTAGATAGTTTAGTCTGTGACACATGATTGGTTATATCTTTATATTTTATTTCTTCAATTACGGAATTAAATATAAATCAAAATCTGTTTTAAAGCGCGCGTCAATGAATTTTTATCTATAAGGATAGATTATTATTAGTAAGAACTGAATTGGTACTGTAATCATAATTATAAGCACGAACGAACTATGAACGTTGATGATAATACGTTAGAGCGTAATCAGGGAAATTTTACTTCTCTATATGTCCCTAATACGAAATAAAATGGGCTTAGCCCATGATTCATAAAAGTAGGGCAACATGCAAAGGTCCTACGACCTCCGTGCGTGTCTTATTATAAATAATGATTCAACACATTACGCGCAATAAGCGACACGTTTTGTTTTACGTTATTTCCTCCTGGAATGTAATGATCTCCCGAATAAAAAATAAATAATGAAATGTACACAAATGATTTTGTAAATGTTATTAATATTACGATAATAATGAATAATGTTCCTATCATTGGATATATCTCTCAATGAAGGGTCCAATTCCCGTGGTTTATGTGCACGAGAATTTCATTGGATGCCCGCATTTTTGTAAGTTCGTCGATAACTTTTATGTTAAATTTTCTATGAAATGCGTGCACGTAAACTGTTTTTGTCCATTTCAGAAATGTCGTCGTACGTTTTGATCCTATCACTTATTATTTCCTAAAGGAAATATGAATCTGAAAATGTTCGTTAGCCGTGGTAATTCCATTATTTTAATTTATTTATATTGTAAGTCACAAGAATGATAGTTTCTGTTAGATTTTATTAAAGTACGACAGGTTGGTCGACCCGGCTGATCTAGGGTATTTTGTAAACGCAGTAATGGAACGTAACTGTAAGCTCTGCTAATTATTATAATTAAACCTATCATAATTAAAATTTGTTTTAATTTATTTTTTACGTTACGAATTATGCGGCATATCCGACCCAACAGTCCGAACGGCTTTTAACGTCGTTTTGAACATATCGAATAACAATAATGCGTTTAGAAGTGACGAGGCTCACTTCTAAACGCATTGGATTGCAATGGATTGTCATGTCACAATATGCTATTTTTTACAAATTATTTCACTGGGTGTGACACCACACCTCAATAATGTTAATTAAATTACGTGAGCTATTCCAGCGTGACCATAATCTATTAGAGTATTTGACTAACTAGGTAAAAAGTCGTTCTTTAGTCTGTTCTAGTCGCCAAACTAGGTTTAGACGGTCGGATTCAAAGTTATAAGGTGATTTTACTGTGTACGCTGGTATATGCTTATTCCAGTGACAATCGAGATTTCGAGAATCACAACAACTAAGATTTGATTGCAATAAAAAAATCTTGTGATTTAGCTAATCTACATAGGGCGCACTATAAGTTTCCGGAACTGGCCACTTACATAAACACTATTGAAAAAGTAATTACAACATTTGAAAATGGAACTTTTTGGCTATAGAATACAGTTTGTTTCATCTGACTATCACTTGTTTTTACATTGCGGCGTCATTTTAGAAATTGGTTGTTTACATCACCATGGATTTAACTCATGAAAATTTTCGTAGTATGATTTTCTACGAATTTGGTGTAATTTAACAGCTCAGCGGAGCTTCGCTCGGCTTCAAACTGCTTTTGGCGATGAAGCACCATGCAAGACGACTATTTATAGCTGATTTGCAGAATTCAAAGGCGGTCGTGTGAATTTCGTGATGGTCGCCTGTCCACTGCTATGAACAACAAAAACATCGATGCTGTGCGCCATATGATCAAAACAGACAGGCATGTGACATACCATGAGATTCGGGCATCTTTAGGCATAGGCATGAGTCAAATATAATCAATACTATACAAACATTTGGGTGTGAAAAAGCTGTGCTCTCGGTGGATCCCACACAATTTGACTGACGCTCAAAAAACGAATCGCGTCTCTTGTTGCAATGCCATACTTACCAGATTCAACGAAGGGGCGTCAAATTTGATGTGGGACATAGTAACAGGTGACGAAACATGGATTTATAGTTACGATCCCAAATCAAAGCAGCAATCGAGAGTATGGGTCTTTCGAGATGAACCGAAACCAACCAAAGTGGCGCGCGTGCAAAGCGCCTCTAAGCGGATGATAGCTTCTTTTTTTAATAAAACTGGACACGTGATTGGTACACGACCATTTTGTTTGCCGGAAGTTATTGACAAACTTCGTAAAAATAATCGTAAACGCCGTATCATCTTGCACCACGATAATGCCAGTTCTCACACGGCCAGACAGAAAACGAATTTTTGAAGGTGAACAACGTTGACCTTATGAGCCATACTGCATACAGTCCTGGCACCTTGTGACTTTTTTTCCAAAAATTAAGAACCAGTTACGCGGTCAACGATTTTCATTACCTGAAGAAGCTGTCGAAGAGTATGAAAAATATGTTTCAGAGATAGTCACGGAGAAGTGGCATAAGTGTTTTCATAATTGGTTCATTCGTATGAAAAAGTGCATTAACGCGAACGGGAATATTTTGAGAAACAATAAATTAATTTCTGACCATTTATAGTATTTTTTTCTTATTCATTTCGGAAAGTTATAGTGCGCCCCACGTAGTTGTACAAATCTAAAATTTACAACATACTTGCTCAGAAAATTTTCGTACAACAGACTTTTATCTCGAGGTGTTAGTCTAGCAGCCCCTATACACTTTGCATATTAAATATATAATATTTTGCATTAATTTTAAATAGCCTTTATTATATAATTATTAATATAAAGATCCAACACTGTAGCTGTAAAGGTACTAACTGGGTGATAAATCTTACATAGATTTCTCATAGCTGGCGCTACGACTAAAAAGTCGTTGAAAAACCAAATACAAAGACACGACGCAAGCACATAGAAAAATTCGTAAGGTCCGTTGGTTTGTTCCGTGGCTTAGTTAATATAGCGTCTGGTACGGTATCCAAGAAGACGTCGCCGTGCGTCGGTTCGAATCCGACCGGATCGAAGGATTTTTTTCTGATTGTTCGATCTTTGTATTAATAATTATAACAAACTAGTGGAGTAATTTCACAAAAAATAATTGAATATCAAGTCAATAAAAATTGAAAATAGCCTTTATTATACTTTTTTTAAAATACATGATATCTAAATGTTTTAACCATTTCGTTATCAAGCACATTAGCAGAAAATAGACTGTCATGTTTATTACAATCAGATCTAAGCTAGATGCTGCGATTGAAGAGCGTCTCGTGGGTGGAACTGATTAAATGACGATATTTTACCTGTCTAGTCAAATTTTAAATGCTCGATTATGATCTCTGTAGAATATGACATGCAATTAAATTTGCACTATTAACGGGTACTCTGTGGTGTTGCGTGCCAATAGCTTTCAGCGAACCCATATCCCCAGTTATTGGCATTGGATGACGCAATCTTTCCTGCTATAACTCCCCCAATGTTTGTCCTGCCGCCGACCCGGCGCCCTCTGACGTCACGCGCCCAGACAGGGTGTTCCATGTATCATGTCGGTATACATATAATCGCGAAATCACTCCTCGGTGATTCAGTCTCATAGTTACGGTCCGCGTGGAAACAATGTCACCGCGGACATATTTTCTCATTTCATTTGTTATACCCGTTTTGGCGCGAAAGATTGGTGGAGGTGGTGTACATCACGGTGGAGTCGGTGGACACGGTCACAGCTACCCGCCGTCGCCTGGACTGTCCGGAACACACAACCATGGTTCTTATGTAAATGCAGGACATACTTACGGCGGCCATCCAAATCCAAGCAAGACGGGAGCCTCTTACCCATATTCAGAAACAGGTCTCTCTGGAAACGGTAAATCGTCTCAGGGGACCCAACACAAAAAAACAGACGTTCACCATCACTATAATTACCACTACCACTACAATCCCCCACAGCAGATAAATTATGGAAGTACTTATCATCCGGTATACCACGGAGCACCTCCAACATATATTTACGAATACAGAGATTCAGGCAGCAGATTCGACACGTTGTTAACCGGTCTTGCATTGTACAATTTAGGGCGAATGTCATCTGGCAGCTATCATCACCACTACAACAGTGAGTACCATGGTAACCCTGGAGAAAAGTGCAAGTTTGCTATTTATAAGGATAATGGTGATTATGAAGAGACCCGTATTGATTGCAAGTTGATGTCGAGTTTCATTTGGGAATACGAAAAAACGCCGAACAGCATCGAATCATCGAAACCTGTTGCTGTAACCAATATCGAAAATACTGTCACAATTAATAACGATAGTTCAGTGACAAGGGTTCAGAACAAAACAGTAGTCGTTGAAGACGCACTAAAAGTAAAGGGTCCTTCGATATTAGTGGCCCCAGGGATGAGGTGTTACATGATCCGTATTTCAAGAGATTCTTCCATGATGCGGAAGCAAGTCGACTGTGGGCTGCTTCAAACTTACGCCATGACCTCTTTTCGGAGTAATTCTAGTCGGAATATATCCGTGATTACCTCTTTAATAACGTTTAGTTGCGTTTTGCGTTTATTACAGTAAGTAAACCTATGAACTATTTGTGTGCCTAAACAAATCTAACCGTTTATTCTTATTAGTTAATAAAACGTCAATTTATAAAAAATATTTTTTTATTGCGAAAACAAAAAATGGAATTTCAAAACATTGTTACGCATCTACTACTATATATTAAGATATTTATGGTACTTTATAACTTTCTCCATAACTACTGTACTTTGATTCACGGAATTAAACTCAACACAACATTTCGATAGCAAGCACCAGTGCAAGAAGTATTTAATCCATGTGGGACGTGTCCAAGCATCTACTTATGCTTACTCATAATAATACAGCATACAATAGGTGCTTACTTGTACAATGGCCGTTGAATCTCGTATTACCTGCTTAGCAGTTTTCATTAGTGTGTGCCTTGTCGCAAATTTATAGTGCTGCGCATTTATTGACGGGAATAGTTGCCCACTTGTTCCTACGTGTATATTATGCTGATACGTAACTACTGTATGTACATACGTCTAACACATAGCTTGCGATAAAACATCGTGTTGAATATTCCGAATGTTTTTTAAACATTCATCTGATTGGAAAACAGTTTCGGTAGATTCTGCCAGCATTCATAGTATTTTGCATCCAACTTCTGACAAGTCTCTGCCCCCCACTTGGTTATGACAAGACTGAGAGATGACTCGAACATGAATGCCTGAAAATAGTTAAATAATTATATGCACGTTAACTACCTAACATGTACGCAACGTATGCAATTATATCGAGATTTAATGGTTCATTTTATGCGAGATTGTACAGTCGCCTATTTTGTAATGTATTCGTTCAGACCCCATAATATGATTCGATTTTCATTGTTAACTACTTATTGAAATAGGTAACAAAATATTTTTCACAAGTTCATGTTGGCAAATGTGCAATCAAGTATAATAATTAGGGCAATGCAACAAAGGCTTTATATGAGGAGATTGAAGTGACTGAATATAGGGACAAGGTGTACGAGATGATCCTTGGAGGTTAGATGATTCTTTTCAATTGTAGCGAAACTAGTAACGTCATCTAGATATTTTCTTCAGTAAAATGTAGGCCTCTATGTACAAGAGGGCTCTTGTCAGTCAATTCGTAATAGCGATGTGGGTGACGAGTTCATTTTTGTGGAAAAGAACAAAAATTGTGTGAGTTTGATCTAAGGTAAAGTTGATTATCAGCTTAGGCAACTTCCATTCTAAGCAATCAATTGCTAAGATTTTTGCTCTATTTACTTTTTTAATGGCATGGTAACAGTAGACAGTATACAGATTATTTTGCTGAACAAAAAATAAAAAGTAAATTGGAGCAAGGTGATTATGGTTTTGGTGTACGAGATGATTCGTTGGGATCATCTTGTACTGTATATATTGTTAATGTACTATTTTTAAGTACGTTTTTGAGTACTGAAATCTCTTAATTAAATAGCTTGCAATACGAATAAAATAGTAGAAGACTGGATTTCTATATTGGATATAAATGCTTTTTCTTATTTTAGACCAGGCAGCGTAAATATAAAAGAAAAATGAATCGTGGTGGAAGGTCCGAAGACTATGATCTAAAGAACTAGAGGCGTAAAAAGTAGGATCCCACATAGATTGGCAAGTAAATAGTTCGCAGTAGGTACGCGTTATGTCATTAAAAAGACGGGCTAAAGGTAAAAATAAAGGGTCTGTTGGTTCAATGAAATATTTAGGTGAAAAAAAAAACTGTTTTCATCAGATGTGTTAAACAGGAAATCCAGCTCGTAAAGTACGTACATTAAAGGTATGGAGACGAGGATGTATGGGCTATTGAAACAAGATGTTTTGTCAATGTCAAAAACAATATCGCCCACCCTTAAGTACCTGTAAGATATTAATTAATTAGGATTATTTGTTCTCGAAGTTCCGTAACTGTTGTTTCATATACCTAGATCACATAAGTAAGGACTTTGTTAAGTTTAAAAAGTTGTTGTTTTCATTTGTTTCTACCAAAACCTAGAAATTTTCCTAAATAGGAGGATGATCTCCTGGATTATCTTGCCCATATCCTGAGGATCATCTTGGACATCCCGGTGTCCAAGACGATCCTTTAGTAAATATTCAAATATAATAATGAAAGACCAAAAAATAAAACGTTTTGAATAAGACAACAAGTAAATAGATAAATTGTCTATAATTCAACGCTTTTACATCTGCTTTAAGCTGAATATCTTTTAAACTACCATCTGGATCATCTGGTACACCTTTCCCCTACCTGCCCCCGTAGCATGGCTACGCATAATAGTCGCGACGCGCGCGATAAAATTGAAATAAGTGCGCGCAATTGGATATGCAAATTAGATCATTGACACAGCCAATAACGCGCGCTTGTTTCAATTTTATCGCGTGTGTCGGGACTCATGTGTAGCCACGCTGAAATAACTATAACTAATATTTTATCTCTGTTCACTGGACAATATTCCAAGTTACGTAGTACGTGAAGAATGCTTATGGAAACTTTAATTAATTTTGTCTTAATTAATTAAGTCTTGAAAATATTTATCTTAACTTTATATAAATATCCAAAGTTATCCATAACAATGTTATATGAAAGAAGTCTAACTTAATTATTTACTTAATGACAATAGAAGTTGTATGCTGTCAGAATGAAAATTGTCCAGTGTCCGGTATTTATATAACATAGGTATAATAAATCTATACGAGTACTTTCAGGAGACCAACTAGGGTCTGGAGATCAAAGAAAGACCCAGATATTTGAATCTAGTCCTGTGCCCACTAATTAGAGTTATTGTATATTCATTTACATTTTGGAGCTCCGAAATTCCTAAGTGCTACTTTTTTCAAAATTATGAAACCACAGCGACCAACACCTATTTTTTACGTCGCCCGTGCAATTCCAGCAAGTCATAGTCAAAGTCTTTTTGTAATATGACTTTTAATATAGTTTTTAAACTTAGGAAATGATAATCTTAATATACTGCTCCGGAATCTTACTGTAAAAACGAATACAGTTCCCCGTAAAAGAGTCGTTTGCCTTGGTTAAACGAAATCGTGGTACCATGAGTTTGGACTTAGCTCTATGGTTAATATTATGAATATCTTCTTATAAAAATTGTGTATATTTTTACGGGCATATAATGTTTGAGTAAACGTACTGAGATGCCAAGTCATGATAGCGAGAGCCAGTCTCCTTAAACTTTTCTCTGAGAGAAACCCGGGAACCTATACAGTACACGGAACGAATCGCTCGTTTTTGAAATACAAATATGGTTTAAATGTCTGTCAACTTTGAATCTAGTAAATGATAAGCGTGTATCTGGCAAATCCAAGGCCAACAGTAGAATAATTAATAATAACAAATATTATCTGTGTACTAAATTAATTTAAGGCAAACATTTGTCATTGTCTATTACAATTGCTAATTGAGATACCTAGAGCTCATGTTACACCTAGGTGCACCCCGATAAAGCTATTGCACGACCACATGCCCTGTCTGTATGTGACAGACGGATGAAAACACCATTCGACTCGTGTTTTGTAAAGACGATTTTTGGGGCACGTTTCTTTTTAGCTTTGACAATCTCACATTAAATAATTATGAGAAAATACAACGATTAATAGCCTAAAGTAATAAGTAAATAAAAAGTAGAAAATAATAGAATTTGGACAAATGGTTACATTACTGCTCCAATGTTATGAACTTTAATCCCTACAGAGTATGTTAATGGCGTACTTAAACATTACAATTATACTGAACACAATCAGATGTGATCATAACAGGAAATTGACATATAAAAGCAGGAAATTGAAACAGTGCCGAGCAAAAATATTATTATGACACACCGTGATTGTAGTTACTTATCGCAGAAAGTTCCGGTATATGCATCCTTATACATTTTTTAATTTGTTAAAGGGCGTTAAAACTACTTTGCTTCGTGATTCAGTTTCTAATGAGAGTTGAAGGTAGCCCTCTACATTCTACATGCGCAGCAGTGTAGCGCTTGTTGCAATATGGACACAAAGTAGAGTCAAAGTCAAATAATCATTTATTCTATAGGTAAAATTTTTACACTTGAAAACGTCATTTTTAAGCTACTGCTCGTTCACTATGCTGACCTCCCTGAGAAGAACGAGCAAGAAACTCTAGCGATTGCTCTTTTCAAATAAACTTAAATGCTATAGAATCATTATAGAATACATTTTGAATCATATTTGACTCTCTATACATACACTCATGTTGACTTTCTATACATATTTATCTAACAAATACTCTTCAATTTTGTAATATGACTTTTCGATTAAAATACTTTGAATGTAAGATTTGAACTTAGGAAATGGCTATTTTAATTTATGCCCCGGAATCTTATTGTAAAAACGTATATAGTTCCCCATAAAAGAGTTGTTTGCCTTGGTTAAACGAAATCGTGGTAATGAGATTGGACTTAGCTCTAGCAGCTTAGTAGGTACACAGCACAATTCACGATCGTAATAAATAGTAACGTACAATAATGCTATACATATATTGACGTACAAGTTTCGTAACGAATAAATGAAAACTATATTCAAACATCATAGCCGCCTTAGCGCGAAAACGGCTCGCTTCAGTTGTATAGGGTTGTGAACCTTTTTCAACGTGCAGGTTTCATCACGATGTTTTTCTTCATCGAAAAACTCATGATAAATTTTAAATTAGATTTTGCACATAAATTTCGAGAAACTCAGAGGTGCGAGTCCTGATTCGAATCCACGACTGTCTGCTTGAGAGGCAGTAGGTCAAACCATTAGGCTGCCACGGCTTCTTCAAAATCAGCGTAGTTGACATTTTTTACTAGCAAAAAAAAACTTTAGGTGCCAATATCTCGGAACTTGCACGCATAGGTAAGAAAACATATAGGCATGTGACGATTTTTTCACGCGCCGCCCCGCTGCTGCAGCTGCTGATGAATTTGACCCGCGTAAAATCGGCAAAACTTTGTTGTCAGTATCAGCTTGTTATTTTTTATTTACTACTTAGGTATTATTATTACCTACACTTGTGCTAATTAATGCCCTACAATTAAAATGAATTACGTTTAGTTTTAAAGTAAGACCGTTTATTATTATAAGATTCAAACATTCTTTAATTGCCTCCCTGGCCGAACGGTTACCAAGCTGGACTGCCACGCAGAGGTCCTGGGTTCAGTTACCGGGCCGGGAGAAATATTTGTGTGGCCTACATTTATTTTTCTCTCGTGAGTTTGGATGTAATTTGTGGTTGTCTATATGTGTATCCATGGCACCCGCAATACAGGGTTTCCCTAGTGCGGGGCTATGAGTGTGTACGCGTTATTGTTGTTATTGTCATTTTATTATTTTTTGGTAACAGTACCTCTGTCTTGTAAAGTATACAGAGTGTAAAAAAAGTTGAAAATGAATAAAAAGTTAATTTAAACAATGTTTTACTGTTTTTTTTGAACACCTTGAAATATATGTGCCACGCCGATCACGCCGCCCCGGTCAAAAGATCATCAGACGCGCCGCTGCCAACGATTTTACGATCGACGCACACGTCTTTCTAAAAACTAAATACATAATCACTGAGTGATAGCGAACTACCTTGAATTGACGTAACAACAGCAGTATCACGTACGAAGTTTTTAGGAGAACGTTTTGTTGATAGTATCTAATAGTAAATCCTGAACGAATTTCAATCTAATATAAAATTTCAAGATACCTGTTACAAAGAACTTTACTCAAATGTTCACAAGTTATATTTTCAACAAAAACTTCCCTTTCTTCTTACCCGTCAATTTCATTTCTAATATCTATAGGTATCCTTATTTGACAATCTCGCAGAACTGTAAAATATTATCGTTATCTAAAAACGCATTGAATTAAAGAATAGTAAAATCAACCATTAAAATACTTGCTCCTTATATTAAAATTTAGGCGCTATTTATAAAAATGAATCTTCATGCGTGAACAGCCACCCTTAGAGGTGGATGATTTTCTTCAAAATTATATGGGACCACTATGGAGGTAACCTCTTTCTAACAAAAAATCATGAAAATCGGTTCACAAATACCGGAGTTATCGCGTAGCATACAGGTACATTCAAAAAACATACAGTCGAATTGAGAACCTCCTCCTCTTTTTGAAGTCGGTTAAAAATGTGTAAAACACACATACATTAGTACATACATTAACTGCAAATTGACTGAACTGCTTAAAGGAACAAACGTGGTAATATGTTGACCCTTTATGTAGAATTTGCAGTTCATTACGTATGTGTGATTTATACATTTTTAGATAACGATATTTTATAGTTCTGCGAAATTGTCAAAGTCACGGTGACGAGTAAAGAAAGGGAAGTTTTTGTTTCAACTTTTCTGGCGGAAATGTAGCTCCTGGATATTTGAGTAAATTTCTTTGTAATCGGTATCTTGTAATTTTACGTTGCTAAGAGTCGTTAGGTATGTAGTTTACTATGAACAATATACAAAAATTGGGCGGTAAGTTTATTGTTTGCTATAGCATACCAAATCCGACTCTAAATTAACTAGTTTTTAGTAGCAGTGTGAAAGAGTTTGTTCGTTCAAGGAAGTAATGAGAGCTTTATTGTGTTCCGGTTTTGAAGGGTACGCAGGCTGCTGATGAAAGTACATGGGACTTCTCAACTTTATGTCGCAAGGTGAAGGGGGGCGCAGTGGCAGTATCCCTTAATGCGTGCGATTTAAAGCTCTGAGTGGTATTATAGCGAATATGGCGAAGCGTGTTGCTTACCACCAGATGTGCGACTTGCTCATCCTGCCATTTGATGTCTAAAAAAAGAATGCAAACCTGAGTGCCGACAGCAATTTTCTGTGGCTTGAGTTCCGCATAAGAATTTCCCTTGAAGCACTGTGCGTCAGGGCCATGTGGGGTCATCATGGAGTGAAGAGACGCTCCTCCGGGCAGGAAACCGCCTTCTTTAGCTTCGTATGAACCAAGGATAAGGCCCATAAACTCGCTCATGCAGTTCCCTGTTACAAAAAAATGTATTATATAAACAGTTTTTGGAATGACATTTGTGAACGTTTTCATAGCATGTGCATTTTAATTTGAGGCTGATGAAAGAAATAAGTACAAGATACTCTTTTTGAGGCTGGACTACACGTCACCACGTTGTTTATACTATCATTTTGTACTTAGTTTGTTTTTTATCCAGCGCTAAATTAAAATGCATAATTTCTCTAATGTAGACGTATCAATCAATTTACGAGTAGGTAGGTACACTTTACAAATTGCTCGGCAAATATCTTATGGAAATAACAGTATCTATATGTTAAGTAGATTAAACTTACTATGGTAATAAGGTGGTCTAAACGTGTTCTCCTGAACAGACCATCTAGGTGGGAAGATGACAAAGTCAGCAATGGCCACTCCCGGCTTCGTAGATTGGCAGGTCAGCACAGTGAAAATGGAAGGATCCTGAAATTTTACGCATTTCGAATCGCATTTGATGTTTCAATTTCTGAATTTCAGAAAGAACACCGCGGCTGTTAGGAACCGTCAGCTCAACAAGTCTGCAATAGCCAAGCATTTCCTGGAAACAGGACCACTGGATTAAACTTCACAGTCCTAAGATCCTTTGTATAGAACGTCATCACTATAGTAGAATCGTACGTGAAGCTATTGAAATTAAAAACACTGTAATTTCAACCGAGGAGACGGTTTTAAGCTTTCATCGTCATAGGATTCAGTTATCAACAAATGTCAACGACATCGAGTATCGCCCGACAAGTCGCCGGATGTCGTGATTGTGTGTGTCGGTCTAGTGACAACCCTAGTGCACAAATAAATAATGAAGACCAAGTGCGGGAATGTCCGAAACGCCGAGGTAATTAAAATATGTATACATTAAGTCTCGAACTAATTCAGTAGCAGAAGAGCTCCTTGTGAAAGAGTTCCTCCAGGAAAGTACTGGCACCTTGCCTATTTCTGCCGCTAAACAGTAATGTGAGCATTACTGGGTTCCGGTTTTGAAGGGTAACTAGTACCCAGTGAATTTATAGGCACATTGTATTGCAATTTAAAGCTCTGAGTGGCACTGCAACTGTTACGGACAGGCGTGTTGCTTATCACCAGACACGCGACTTGTTCGTGCTGTCACTTGATATTATTTAAAAAAAACTATAAATCAAATAATTTCAGAAATGAGTTCTAAAACTCTGGGTGTTATTCAGGCTACCTTTCAAGTTAGATGGTTAGGCCCCTGGTATAACTTGTCGCTAAGAGCATCCCAAGGTTAATTTCTGGGACATAACTTAGATACAGCAATGTATTGAAGATAATTTGCTAAAAAAGTTACAGAACGTAAACAGCAACCTTTATGAGTCTTCTTATTCTTTCTACAAGGGAGAATTTGAATTCCAAATGATCAATATTTTCAAAACGTGGCAACTTTTAAGGCATTGTAAAAAAAATACACTCGCAATAAAAAACGCGATCGCGTGAAGGTTACTCATTATTCCTTAGGGGATATTAAGGTGTGTCTTGCTTGTGCTAAGATTATGTCACTAGTTTAGGACCTAGTAGTATTATAGACATTTATATAGGTAGATATTCTCATTCATTCATTAGATATTCTCATCTCAGAATTCTCACCAACTGAAAAGTAGATCATGTAAAACTGCTCTACTTCAAAAGAGTGTAATAGTAATGGCTACGAAGGTATATAACAAACTTCCACTTGAAATTAGGAATTGCAATGATTGTATAGAATTTAAGAAATTATTATTTAATTACCTAAATGATAGTACATTCTATAATATTGAAGATTTCTCATAAAATGTACATTTCATATTATTAAATTTGTTATTGATTATTATTTTACTATTGTTATTATGTTTCATTAGTATTAGGTTGCATTAATTGGACTGCATGATTATAATCATGCAGTCCAATTAATATTATAGGCGTGCCGACGAGCGTAGATACAAGTTGCTTACGCCTACATGATTTTTTTTTGCCTCACTTGTGACAGTTCGTTTGATATGAAACTATCATGCGTTATTATTCTAAGGATTATAATAATATTACAAATTATTGCATGAGAATTACTAAACTTTTTTTCTATATCTATGAATAAAACTAAGAAAACTTTGTATGCCATAAGGTGGATCACAATGATTGAAAATTCATTCTTGTAACAATTTTATAACCTGTGTATCATAAAGAAATAAATGATTTAATTTGATTTGAGATATGTAGGTATAGTAAAAAGACAACAGCAATTATCAGGTGGATCATTCTTATTATGTAATTGTTTCCCATATTTTTTATCTCCTGTTAATATAGTAGTAAATTCACAAGAAGAATATTATGTACCGCTTTATGATAATATTCTAGACTATTTAAATAACAAAAATTGCCACCGAAATTAGGTAAAGAAAACTATCTTGAAAATTACTCAGAAGAGCTTTATTTGTAGCCGTTGGCCTTTGTTAGTAGGTCAATGTTTGTAGCTGACATTTATAAGTTTGTATACAAGTTTCATATCTTAATCAAATCTATGTAATCAAAACTTACGTGTCATTTTCAAACTGAAGCAAAAGTTACGGTCAACATTAGGGATTAATGGGATTAAGTAACGAGATTTGATTTAGAAATGCGTTTAGAATAAGTATCGTGAATTTAATTGTTTGAGTCGCCGACATTTTGCGCGCAATGATTTATTCTCAGCGTGCCCCTTGTACAGCACTAACTACTACGAATTCTATAAATATTTATTAATTTTTGTAACTAGAAACTCAGTTAGAAATGTAATAGATCGCTTTTAAATTTATAATAGGTCATTTACAATAAAAATGGTCTGTTTGCCATTTTCGGTAAAATATAAATTAAGTTAGTAGAGTGTAGTAATATTGCGTCAGCAACACTTTCGGAACTTTCACTATTTCATTAAATTGTTTCCGTATTGCACAAAAGTATTCAGTATCCTAGTAAGTAGCGGTTTAACATTTATATTTTGAATTATTTAATTTATTTTTCGGAGCTTTGAAAGAAAATGGGTAGTAAACACATTTTCAAAATATTTACAAACGTTTCTAAACATCGCTGTGTAAGCAGCAATGCGTACTTACGCAATGATCAAAGGACACAGAGTTGATGACCATAAACTTGCTCAGATCGTATTTATAGGGCACATAGTTGCCGTGCCAAGCCACCACGTCGAATGGGGAGTGGTTTTGTTCTGCCGCAAACAGAATTCCTTGGTATTTATTTATTATTTTGAAACCTGCCAATGAAGAAATGCATTTGTAGTTCTCAGATGTATTTGATATAGTGAAAGAATAAGAGGGCTTGTACGAAAAGATCGATAAATATAAGTGATGGAATAGACATTTGTCAGGTTGTTGTCAGTTAGGTACAACTGTAAAAAGTCTGTGTCTACCCGTTTATATACCTAGATAGTTAAAATGTCAAAAACAGAGCTATGTATGATAAGACTTTATCAGTTACGTTAAAACGTTAGGCACTCCTATCGTATTATTGTTAATAGTTACAATAGTGTAACAATTGTGGTAAAGCATAATAACTATTAATAAGTACTACGGAAAAACTGCTATCATAAACATGTGTTTTATTTTTAAAACAATAATAAATTTACAGACGTCCCGCTCTAAGGGAAAAAAATAATGGTCACGTTATTTATACCCTACTACACTTACCAGGTATTTCTTGGTCATTGTAATATGCCACAGGGGTAAGGAAATCGCGAGGGTTGGCCAGCCCATTGGCACCGACAGGTCCCAAATCGGGCAGCTTGAAGTGGCCATCGAATACTTCCAAAATATATCCCCTGTTAATTCACATTTCTTAATTTTAGAGTATATTAAATAACTTTCGGGCTTTTTAATAATTTAATCCATTCCAGCGCAGCTTTCAGATTAAGGAGCTTTGCACCTGGATACCTTACTCGTAGAGTAATGAAAAGGTTGCGAGAAAATTAAATAAAAACATATATTGTAATTCTCGTTATATCTATGACACGAAGATATCAACTATAGCATAACGATGCTGTAGTATGCTCCAAAAATAATGTGCCTGTGTACCGTCTATAATTGGTGGCCCAACGGTTTGCACTGTGGACACAGGTTGAGGAGGTCTCGGGGTCGATTCCCGGTAGGACCAATTTAGGAAATGATCGTTTTGGTTCTGGTCTCAGGAAATGTCCCTGAGTGAAATTCGTTGCTCTGATACTTATCCCAATGTTCATATTTTTCAAAACAACTGAAACACTATCATGCTTCGAAAAGCAAGGACAGAGTGATATTATAGTTCAATTATGACTAAAAAAGTAATAAATTAAAAAGTTTTGTTTCAAATTTTCCGTCTGTGGTAGTAACAAACCTGGTAGGTCCATCGACAGCAACAGCGAACCTCATGCCAAGCTGGATGACGGCTATCTCATTGGGAGCTACCTCCATGACGCCGAACTCCGTAGTGATCTTCAACATGCCCTGCTGAGGAACTTTAAATAGACTGTACATTAATTTCGCAGTAAAGACTAACAGCTAACAACTTGTAATTTAAAAAATCATTCAAACTATTTCACTCGTTTATTTTTTAATAATTATATTAATCTCACTAAGGAAAAAAGCTTTGTTTCACTTTGCTAAAAAAATAATGAATGGGTTCTGATTTAATGGTTGTTCAGAAGTACAGATTTTAAGGCGTGTTTTATCTTACCACGGTATGAGTACTTTTTGTTTTCCCGATATTTCGGAACGGTTACACGTTACACGCTCCATGGTCAAGAGTTAACTGGTCAGCGGCAGATGACAACTCTAAAAGCTATAACTGTTTACTCTCTTTCGTTTTCGACGACTACCTTCATCAATATTTCTTGTGACGTTACCATTGTCATTCACTTTTTTCCGACAAACCACACTCACTGTATCCACACGCGAAACTGAAGTCGAAGGCTTTTTTATTATTGTAAGCACCTAAGCACCGGATTCCAAGCACTGGATAGTTTAAATCCTTCTTCACAATGGTCAATATCGAGAAAACTAAAAGAACTTGTAACCTGGTAAGAAACCTGTAATTAGTGATACTCATTCATTTAGAAGGTAACGGAAATAAAATAAATATTAATAAACGAATTTCGTGCAAGATTGGGTAGCTTTAAATACATACTTAATCATCATCATCATCATCATCAAATTTAAGAGTTGTACTTTTGTCGGTGGAGCCTCTTCCAGTCCTCTCTCCTACAAGCCAGCTCCTTGACCTCCCTATACGACACGACACCGGCCTTTTCCTTTATTTGGTCTATATAACTGCGCCTAGGTCGACCTCTTCCCCTCGATCTTTCCATCCAAAATAGTCTTAAAGAGGTTGTCGTGTCGCATTAAATGTCCAATCATTTTCCCGCGCCTATACTCTAGTATTCAGGATCGTTCTTTTCTCGTTTACTATTCTCAATACTTTCTTGTTGGTTTTCTTTTCTATCCAACTTATACCGTTCTCTTTCTCCCGCACCACATCTCAAAAGTTTCTAATGTTTCCCCGTCTTACATACTTAATACATAATTAATAAGAGTTACATACCCAATAATCGTTCGTAAAATTAAATGAGAGTAACTTACCAATCAGAAGGTCTCCATCGCTGCTGTAGAAGGCACTGTTATCCATGGAAGTGTTGCAGAGATAAACGTGGATGGCGAGGCCATTGCGGGTGCGAGGGTTGCCTGCCCCACACACCGTGTGTAGACCTGCTACGAAGTCCACGCGCTCGGATGATGGTGGGATATCGAAGGGAAGCCAGCGGGACTAAAAGGATATATTTATGATATCAAATGTATGTAAGTTATTAATTTGTTTCTGTTTCTGATTAAATAGATATGTTATATCAGGCATTTTCATTTTTCAATTCTCCTTTACGAACCTGGTTAGGATTGGATTCCAGCTCATCCCAATTGTGAGTAAGATATTTAGCACCTCCATATCGTTTGAATGGTTTGTGGATCACTGAAGGTCGAATTCTGCAAGACCATAAATATGACAAATTTACTTAGAACTACGGTTGACTTTGTCACATTTAAGAATTATGTAGAAGCCGGTTTGCTTGTTATTATTAACGATAAACAATCCTACCTGTATAGCCATGAACGCTTGTTTTCATGTCTGGGTGCAGTGAATGCGCTGCCAGAAAGCTGCTCCGCGTAAAGACCGTAAGGACATCGCTGTGGACTGTTCTGGCCCTGGGGAAGTGCACCTGGGCGGCGAAGATCTTCGGACGCAAATTCCGAACCGAAACCACTTAGGTACTGATAAAAGAAGTCGGTTAAGGACATATTCAGTATCTTCTATTCCACTATTAAACAAGCACAATTTACATACTATCTTGTTTAATAGAGGGTTTAAAGAATAAAACTACCGTTCCATCACGAAAATCATTTTTGAAAATCGTCATCTTCTGGGAAACTCTTTATTCTATTTGGTGCCTATTTATTTTAATTGGTAGAATAGTAGGGAACCGGAATCCACAAAGTCTTGGAACTAATTATCGATTGCTCAACGGGAATTGAGTAGTTTCCTTGTAGATAATTATATAACTTGCGGAAAACGTGGTAGTCGATTGAGTGACAAGTGGTGGGTTTGGAAGGTAGTGAAGCACTTTAATCATCAACTTCAGTTAAGTGAAAATGGTCGCTTTGACGTTATAGTGTAGAAGTGGTGGTGAAGATCGGTTGATTAGCTTTGGTGTTTCACAGCGCATCTAATCAGCATCATCCGCATTTGTTCATAATAGCAAATAGATGTTATTGTTTTACTAAATCTAAGAAAAGCATGTTAGATTACTCCTTGGCTGGACCACCGAACAGTTACCAAGTTTCCTGTGTAGCAAAGTTCTTTTTTTTTAAACTAATGCAAAGTTAACAAAACAAACGCAAATGAAATGAAAACTAAATTTCAAATTTTGGAGCCGTAAGAGCGATGCTACATGGATTTACTGGTGCGAAGTACCGGAAATACCCTTCAATTCAATTGATTAAGTCTATTGATAGGGAAACCATATGAAATGGCTACCCAGACTTGTGAAAGAGTTCATCCAGAATTTACCATAAAATATCTACAATTAAAATGTCTGCTACGCTCCTGACAAACCTTCGCCACCTCCACTACTACTACAAAGCTCCTTGCGAAAGAGTCTCTGCCGCCAAGCAGTAATGTCAGCATTACTGTATTCCGGTTTTGAAGGGTAAGGGTGCTGGTGAAATTATAGGCACAAGGGACTTATTAATTTCATATAACAGGCGCAGTGGCAGTGTCCCTTAGATCTTTACGAATTAAATCTCTCAGTATTATACTACGAGATATCACTTAGTCTACGGCTCTGAGCACTGCAGCTGCTATGGACGCAGCTTGACACTGTGTGATTTTGGTATCGTAAAAAAAATGAAATTCCGAGCTCTCGCTAATATCACTATAGTTAGTCGTGAGAACTTTAAGGTCGTCTTGGCGATCTACTGTCTATAAAAATGTAAAAATATTCGGACAAAAGCGACTCCAAACAATAAACGAACAACACCAAATACATAAAAGAGAGACCTAAGCCCTCTATACGTATTTATGCTTTTAACTCTGTAAGCCAACTTTATTGCTCTATCTGTAATCGAGCATTGAAGACGAAATTCAGTATAGCGAGTTTTATTATGGCACACGCTAAGATTTAATTTCAGAGTCGCTGCTAGAGAGATAACGACGAATATATTTCATTATTAATAAAAGTGTTATTATTTATATGATATATATATACGTCTTATGTTCAAAAATGTCTAGAATTGTAGGTACGTAATAATTATATTTAGAGAAAACGAGTAGTATGTAGATGAGCCAGACCTTTATAAAGTAGCATCAGTTATAAAAACAGGGTTAATAAAAATTCTTTCTTTAAATAGGCAGTCTTTATTTCTTTTAATAAATGTGTTATTAATATTATAATTATCATTATCTTATAAATATTACGCTATTAAATTTTTGTGCATTGACTTATAAATATTTTCCCGATAACGACCTACTCACGAATTAAGAAAATTACTTTCGCGGCACTATTTGGTTAGTTTGTTACGATAGTTAGCCGAAATATAATAGTAAATATTCCTCACCTTAACTTGAGACATGTTGACGATAGAACTCTCCAGCAGTGTCTCGAAGACTACCTACTAGGTTGTTTACGAGTCCAGGGCTCAGATGATACCGGTAATGTAAATGTGAACGAGCTTGTTTATACAGATAACTGGTATTTGTAGGTACGTCAAGGCAATATAGATAATTATGATTAAGCAAATCTTTAAAATGACACCTTTTCAGGAGAGCGCAGCGGTTTGGAAAGATTTTGCAAAGGAAATTATCGATAACTTGTATGCTTAATTAGTAGAGTTATAAAATTTCACAATATACATAATTCGTTTCATGTAGTTCATATTATTTTTATGACTTTCATGTGATAAAATAACTTTTGACGTATGATCATAAGTGGTTTTATCACATCGAGGCTACGATTTCTTTTTGGTTTTGGTGTTTTTTGCTAGTCCATGATACCTATTTCTTCCGGAAAATCTTGATACCTCGTAGTCTACAACGAGATCACGATACTTGGGGTGATTCTATATAGAATACAATTGTAGGTAACAGTTGTTCGTACATACCCATAGACAGCAGAGCAAACGAAATCCTTCAAAAAAAATGATTTTATTATAAATGTGATCATTATGTAATAATTATAATTTATTTATATAAATAAAAAAACACCATGTGTGCTAATCACATTTTAATTTAAGACCGATCTAACGCGTAGGTAGCATTAATAAATTTTAAACGTAGATAGTTATCTACAAAAGATCAGTTTCTTTTTACATTATTCTACGTAGGTACTAGATACCTATATGTTTTCTTTTTCGGTAGCTATCCAGCATTTAGCGTGCATGGACGGGTTGTTCTTTATCTAAGCGATCAATCGAAACTTTAATAATATTTAGATTAATCCGAGGTGTGTAGTCGAGTATGCAAATGAGCAGCTAGTTCCATTCCACAGTTCCTGCAATACCGGATTTCTATCTTTAGCTTTATTCTTCTATTTAGTGTTGACCAATGCAAGATCAAGACGAGACTAATCCAAGTCTTGGTCTTGGTTTCGCATCAATACATCTGGTCTTAGTGTTGCATACCCAGTATTTGTCCGGTATAGGACTTGCTGTAAGGTTCTGTCTTAGAGTCTATAATTACCTATTACTATCATATTATATTATTCTCACAAAAAGTGACAATGAGAGTTACTTCAGATTTTAGAGCAAAGCAGCAGAGTACATTTTGAGCACATATGAAGTAAATATATGTAATCACACACGAAACTTGTATACGTACATACATATCCACTCCAATCACATGCACTGGAGATCTTATGAGTTGATTTAGCAAGATTCCCATTATTCTCATGTTAGAACACTACGGAGTACAATTTATCCAACAATATATGCCACGTAATACGAGTTATTAGTAAAATATTTACAACCTCTCGCAGGACTATATTACTAATATCATTCATAACAACAACACTTTTGTTCCAGAACTTTTAATACTATATCAAATTGTACTTTCGTAAAAAATAAAAATGTTTGAATAGATCGCTCTAAACGGTGATAACTCTATGCGGTAACAGAAGAAAGTGGGGGGTTGTTGGGGAGGAAACTTGCACGTTTGAATCCAATATACAAAATCTTTATAGTGTCAGAAATTAAATTTTAATTATAATTGAAATATTTATATATTTAAAAATTAAATTGGTAAATTGATCATGTTTTGAAACTTGTAATCATGGAACAAAAGTTGATGTTATAATGTTTATAATATAGTCCTGCAAGAATGTTAGTATTTTATAAATAACCATGTACACATCCCACTGCTGGAGAGGAGTCTAATCTGTACGGGCGTCTCACGGCTATGGGACACTGAGGGAATGGGATATTTTGCTTCATGGATTGATTTGCATTCAAAGACTTACAAAATTGCTTGCTTCTTCTGGGAACCAACCATAAGTATGAAAAAAGGCAACTGTAGTTTTATGATGCCGGTCTAAAGGGTTCACATTTCGTTGATTCAATACCCCGACGAGACAAGTTTTTGAATGGAGTATTACTTACTTTTAAAAATAATATCTCCACAAGGCAAAATATTCTATGTACAGTTTTTAAAGCACTTTTCCTTTATGCAATTGCAAGATTAAAAAATTTCAACGCCCACCACCACAACAATTAATTGAAAACACGTATTCTTTATGTTAATTAAACACAAAAAAGCAGAAGTTAAAAAAATTTATATGTAGTGTAGTTTTTATAGATAATTCAGTTTGTTCTTCAAATGCGGTAGCATCCGCCGGACAGCACCAATGCGCCTCAATTGTTTCCGTGGCCCCTACCCCTACCCTAGGACTCTTCAGCGCCCACTGGGGGGGTAGGGACCACTTTGGGAAACTATGCTTTATGAAATTTGTATTGAATTAGTATACAATTATTTTTTGTGAAATTACTCCACTAGTTTGTTATAAGTATTAACACAAAGTTCAAACACTCAGGAAAGATTCCTTCGATCCGGCCGGATTCGAACCGACGGTGTCTTCTAGCAATCCGCGCCAAACGCTATGCCAACTAAACCAAAGAACGAACCAGCAGACCTCACGAATTTTGCTAGGTGCTTGTTTGTCAGATCTTTGTATTTGGTTTTCAACGACTTTTTAGCGGTAGCGCCATCTATGAGAAATCTATAAAGGTATTTCGTCACCCAGTTAGGTTTAGTTGGCATCGCGTCTGGCACGGTTTGCTAGAAGACGTCGGTTCGAATCCGGCCTGATCGAAGGATTTTTTCTGAGTGTTAGATATTTGTATTAACAATTATAAATGCTTTATGTTCTATAGCCGTGAGACGCTCGGTATGTATATATCCACCACGTTCGTTCCCACCAATGCAAAATCCAATTTAGGAGCAAAGCCGGCTTTACCATGGTGCAGTGTGCGGCGCACACGGGCATAGGGTTGCCATAACGCGGCGCAAACGAAATAAACGGGCTACTGTTTCCCAACATCATTTATAATTGTACCCGAATTTCATATAACTGCTCCAACGCAACAAATACCCTGGCACCCTCTAGTTAGAGGCAGTAAGAGGTTTTTGATTGCACTCGAGCGCTACGTGGGCTAGAGCCGGCGGTGCTTTGAAGGTTTTGAACCTTCTCCGAAGACGTTATGGCACACGAGCTTCGCTGTGTATCAAAACATAGTGGAGGTGGAATCATCTATAGCACCGTAACGAATATGTTTTATAGGGCAATGGCACAGTATATGATGCCTTAGGTTGGCACCTAAAAATTACCTTGTGAATATAGGTAGTTGTTAGACATAAATAAAAGATGTAAAATTTCTTCTGCAGAGATTTATTTATTATTAACCATACTGATTATATGAATAATGATTAAGCGACTGGATTATTGTTGCAACAGCGTAATGAGTATTCTACAATGATAATTCTGTGAGTGTCTTTAGAAAACGTGTTTTTAACTAAATTTATAGCCGTGGAGCGCGTTTCTAGAATCAAAAACTATAATTGTTCAAACTTAATTTTGTAAAACATATCCAGTATATAGTTTTTGTTGATATGCTTTTATAAAAATAAATAGTTTAATTTCATTGTCCATACAAAAAGTCGGAGTGAAACAAAAATTGCCGTGGCTGTGAAACCAAATTGTGTTCTGAATTTAAAATTATATTTTTGTTAAAGTTAACTTATGTACGATCAGCAGCTGAAATATCGTTGGAACTTTGTGTTACATCAAAAACAACAACAACAAACCCGCTTAAAACGACCAACAGAATATAAATGGTTCAAAATAGAGAATGTATAATATCATGATTAAAATTGCCAACCCCCAAGGTCTTATATTTGAGTTTTCTTTATTTCTGCTGTTTTTGGTTGTGTAAATTTGGCAATGTTTGATTTAAATAGAACAATAAAAATTTTAAGATGAATACTTATGTATTAAAAAACGTTAAGACACTCACAGTCACGGTTATGTTTATAAATGGAGAGGGATGTGGAGGAATTCCTAATGAAGTCGAATAACATCTACATTACAACATTAACATTATTATTGTTCATTTAATACTTTATACCCAGTGTCAGAATATGAACGGAAGATATTGTCCGAAGTTACAAATTTACTAAATATAGCGATTAAAATACCACATAGCCATTACTTAACATATTTCACTAACAGCTATTAACAGCTCTTTATAATAACAGCCAAACTTAATCACTTGTGTACATACCTCATAAAATACGTGTGAAAAAAAAATCCCAACGTGGGAAGTTAAAGTAACACTATCAGAATAAGGATATTGAAAGTAACTTTGTGTGTAATAAATAACAAGCTATAGTTTACATTAAATTTACAATATGAAAATGTAAAAATGTTCTGAGAGATTTTATATCATAATAATATAAAAGAAAATAACTAAAAAATTAATATTAGACATCACGTCTGAAACACCGGTGTGCAAGCCACTTGACCATGGAGGCCGTCAAAATGTATTGTGAAGGTTCTATATAGCACTTTATGAGGCACGTCCGAAGGAACATAATTGCTTCTCGTTATATTTTATGTTTCGGAAACAGTATCGAAAGCGCGATTATTTATCCAGATTTTGGTTCTCAAAACATTTAGAAGTGTCTATACACCCGTACGTTGACCACAACGTACGGGTGTATTCTAGAAAACATCCATCGTCAAGGATCACGCATAAAATATAACTTAAACACGAGTACGCGTAAAGTCATTAAATATCACGACAAAAGCTAAAACATTTCACTAATATTATGCAACAATAAACTTAACTCTGGATAACATAAATCACAGTTGCAATAAAAAAAAGCGCATTTCACAAAAATTACCAATACACCAAGCAATTTCGACAAAATCTTTTTTTAAAAAAACAGAATATGTAAAAAGTAAAAAATAAGGAAATTTAATTATTAAACCCTGTAAATAAATCGTTTAAAATAATTTCAGTTCCAAAATAATTCCATTGATAATAATTGATAAAAATAAATAGAGTCAACTATGAAAATCTATAACATTACAATCACTGGATTGTCGACATGTCAAATTAAAAATACCATTTTATTTAACATTAGTAACCTATGAGTATTGCGCATTCATAATAGCATTGAATAACGAATGTGCACTATTACGAATATAAGATACATCTGATCATTATATCTATTCTAAATATACATTAATATCACACGGCCCATACAACGGCCTTACATCGAAAGACATACAACAATAGATTGATAAGTTTCACAATAAAATGTTACAGAAATAACAATTTTCCTACAATGCGCGCGAACGATTGGCGAATGAAAAAGTCACACATACGCGTTCTGATTCTTATTCTGATACTTACCATCAAATGTTATATAATATTTGCCTTACACATGCACACGAAGTTATATTGATACATTGGTAAAAATACATTGAAAAATAACGAAAGACAACCATTGGGAAAATACTCTACGTAAACTAAACAATAAGCTCTGTGTATATGCTCAATGTTTGCTCTCAAATATATATATATATATATATATATATATATATATATATATATATATATATATTTATGTATATTTGAGAACAAACATTGAGACCAGCAGAAGTAATATTTTGTAACAATTACATAATAAATAGCCCAACAACGTGTCTTCCCCATCTTTCTCAGTAAACAAATTTGAACGCAGAGTATATTTTTAAAACAAACGAAACCATTAAAATCAGCTTTAAACAAATTAAAGCTACAAAAGGTTCATGACAAAAATATTTTTTTTTTTCACGTATAAAATCTACAAGCCCTGCCTTTAATAAAGCTGCCGCATTCTTTGAAACTTGATAGCGAATCATTTCCGATCCTCGAGTACACAATACGTCGTAATGAGCATTTGACTGGTCATATCGAAAACGAATATAATCCAATATTATTTTGTAATGCTTTAGGAATTCGGTTTATAATACAAATCGTTTTCCAGCATTATTAAATTTCAATAATTTTAAGTCAGAAAAATCTTGCTCTTAGGTTAAATATGTTTATACTCGAGTTTAAAAGATGAAATTCACTTAAAATAAATCAAGTCCAAGAATAGCGCTAATCACAATACACTTCCAGCTAAAAGCTCTCTCGTTCGGCTCCTTATAACATACGAAAACAGACTAAGGAATCTAATATCTAAATATGAGGACTGGATAGTAAAGTTACATGAGGTAAACACTTAATTTATAATTATTCAATTTGGTTTAGGTCAAAATACTTTGGGATAAGTTTACAATTTCATTGGAAATCGAATTTCGATATGCGTTTCTAAACACGTATTACATTATCATTAAAATGTATTCCTAACGCATCTAAATACTTTGGATTACAATCCGTTTAAGCAATGTTCGATTGGATATTATAATCAACTATTCTAAGAAATTTCGAACGTCTACATATTTATTAGTACGGATTTTATAAGTTAAATAGTTACATATAAATACTTGTAAACTACAAATTTATAAAATAGAAACTGAGTGGAATATTGAGAATTTTAGTGAGGAAGCATTTATTTATTCGTAAAATTATTCACCTAAATTGTGCTCGGCCCCTCACTATGCTTTTTATTTGTCTAGCTTTTTTTATAATGTATACAAACAAAGTGCATATTATGCTACGAGATTGAGTATTTTATTTTATTCTTAAAATATAATTTGAGTGTTCTAAAGTAATCAAATTAGAATTCAAATGAATTGAAATTGAATGATCAATAATTTTTTTATCGTTAATTGTTCTTGAAAATATTATTCTCCATGGAACTGATTAACAAAATGTATTTGATTGTTAAGATTTGACATACGTCTTTTTAACTGACTTTTAATTGAGTTATAAGTACGATAATCTACCTACTTTATTTCACTTTGCAATATAAGTGAAACAATTCAAGCTACATTAAGTTTACTTACCTTTACGGATGTATTACTAAGTCAATACGACACAAGCTTAGCACTGTACGAATTATTGCAGTTTGGTATCTAATTGTGACCAAGGTCTTAAGTATAAACATATTAATTAGCATTGCACTGTCAATATAGTCTTATCAAATTGTGATTTTTAAATTACAAATACGACATCAATTACAAACGCGGTCTATTTTTCTAAATTCGCACAGCGTAAAACTTGTCTCGAATCACAAATTAAGTGACTTGCTCACTGCTGCGATGGCAGCATGTGACACCAGGCCATCTCGTACTTGGTGTGCGCGGCGCTACACGCGGATTTGCTTGCATCCACCACGCTTAGTGGGAACGGCTCGCACTGACCAAAAAATATTATAAATGAATAAAAAATAAAAAAAATGTAAAAAATGGGGCTTGCACAAAAACAAATACAATCTACTATTAGTGGCCAACGCCACTAGGATTAAGAATAACGGTTAAGACCATTCATTATCTTTGGAGTCCTTTTCATAGTCTTTGTCAAATGGGATTAGTTACGCAACAGAATTCGTTGATGTTTTGTCACGTAATTTGTTTAACTGGTCAGGTTCTTACGGATGATTTCTATAATTATAGCAAGGTAATAATGGATTGTTCAATATGAAGTTGAAGCAGTTATAAGTAATATACAGACAGTGAGGTTGCCGAAAGCCTGTTCGACGGCGGCGATGAATCGCTCGAGCTCTGCGCTGCTGGCCATAACCAGCGCCAGTCCTGCGCCTCGCTCCCGGGCCTCTGCTACGCTCCACTCCTGTGGAAGCCGACAACGTTCATATACTATGAAATCATCAACTATATATGCATATAATTAGGCTATATAATGTAAATAAATGACTAACTTAATCATTGTCCTAAGGTAGGTCAATTAACTTAATGAATAAATAATTAAAAATGGTCGTAAAAGGTTGTTTCAACTGTGTACATAAATGTCTACATTATATATATAAAGCTACAAATCCTGACTCACTTAGGAAAATAAAATGCATACTTCCCGATATGGTAGAAAAAAGATATTTATACCGTTGTACGCGGATAGGCTCTAAGGCAAAGAATCAAATAGGAGAAGACATGAATATGGAAAATGTAAACGAGTGATCAACGGCCTGCAAAAACTATAATACATGGGGGGATTTTTGTGCACTTTTATGAGATACACCTTGGTCAATTTTTGCAGAAAGTAAAAAATATTCGAAATTCAAATAAACAAGATGGCTGCTATACAAATTTCGAAGCCTTCTATCACGGAAACTATTAGAGATAGGTAGGAGGTGCTGGAAGGCATGTCATAGAGAGTAACAGTGGTCACCTGCCTGTGTAAAAAAAAATTCAAGATGGCGAATCCAAAATCGCGGCCGAAGAACAAGTTGCTTCGATGCGGCTGAAAATTGGCATGCGGGGTTCTTTAGGAGTCCTTAATCATAATTTGGGGTCAAAAGTTTTTTTTCGCCATTATTTAGTATGGCTACAATATAAGTGTTTTTATCGTTAAAAATAGTTGCCGAAAGAGACACGTTTTTTTCATGTGAAAATTGGCATGGGAGGCCTCTAGGAGTGCCAAACAATAATTTGACCTCGAAATTGGATTTTCGCCATTTTCAAATATGGCCGCCATACAAGCGTTTGTTGGCAGTAGAAAAAAAATGTTCTGATCCCTTTGAAAATTAACATGTGGGGGTGCTTGATAATAATTTTTGATCAACATTGGTTTATCGCCATTCTTTAATATGGCTCTGCCATAGAAGTGTTTTTTGGCGGCAGATGAAAATTTGCTATAATTCGATTGAAAATCGGCATGTGGGAGTCAAAATCGATTTTTCGCCATTTTTCAATATGGCTGCCCTACAAACTTTTTGGCGGCAGATACAAATTTGCTCTAATTATGCTGAAAATCGGCATGTGGGGATCTTACGCCACCTTACGTCGTAGGTAGTATACGGAGACTCTATTACGAGTACAAGATTTCACAGTTGCTCAAAATGTAAGGCATACTTCCCGATGTAGTGGAAGTAATATATTACATACTTATATAACTTATAGCGTTGTTATATCTCGACCGTCTCTCTGTTAGATTCTTTTTTCTTGGAAGCTGTGCCAAAAGATAAGTATTTAGGGAAAAATGCCAGACAATCACTCCAAATTTCTGGTTTTGAACTAGGGAATTTCCTGTACTATGAGTACCAGAGTAAAGATAATTCTGAGGGCAATACCCAGAATACCCCGACCAGAACCAACTTAAATTTTTTTTTTCATAAATTATATATAATATAATATAAATTAGCTCAAATCAGGGAAAAAATTAGGGATCCAATCTGGAACCTCCTCATCGAGCGCCCATAGTACTAATCACTGTGCGATCGAAGAACATAAGCACACCCCGTAATCTGAAACCGATCACGCGCTGCAGGCCGAGCCCGACCCACCTTAGGTGGGGTATAGACCTCGTACATATATATATTTAAATAGAAGGAGTGACATAGTGGTTAAAACCAACAAATCGTCGCCTTACTTTCTTTAACTCGTATCTTAAAGCACAAATTTACTGACATGCAAAAAATGGATTGTATATACAAATCTTGCAGACTGATTTCACATCACCTTTCCTTCATATTTACACACTGGCTTTTACCTACTCTTAAAGTAATGCGCTCAAATTAACACCCTTGATAAGAAATTTAAAATGAATAGAAAGTTTAGATACGAGTTTGTGAAAGTAAGGCATCGAAATATTAACTAATTACTTTAGGCATTTAACAACTCATTTGGAACAGCCTATTCTGACTATTGATATGATTAATCCCCACTTGTAACGAATATTATAACCATTAAACTTATTTCGAATCTCGGAGTAACATAAAAAAATGAATAAATTAAATATTCTTGCGCATGAAATCACAGTGGCAACGCCGAACAGTAACTTAAGTATAAAAAAAATGTAAATTAATTTGCAATTAGCGGCCTTCTGTAACAATTTCTTCCAGAGAATATTTGGATATAAATTTTGGGGTATGCAAGAAAGGTGCTACCAAAGAAACGTAAGAAATACATAAAACAATAACCTCATTATTTAAAGTAAAGTTGTTTAGCGTTAAGATACCGGTAATAGCCTTGAAAACCACCCTATGAATGGGCAAAACAGTTGACAATCTGCAGTTACGACAAATGGCTCAAGTGAATAGACATACTCCAATTGTATTGCCGTAATGTATAAATTAAGGAGAAGAAACTCACAGAAACTCACTCGCAAATTTGTTGATAATAGTCATTGTAGACGAACCCTCCATCTACAATGACTATTATCAACAAATTTGCGGATAGTGGCACTGATTGCAAATATCAAATAAACAAATAAAAATTAATGGCAAGTGCAAAATAAGCGCAAATAAAAACGTGTACACTTTCATAAATATAAGAAATAATATTTATTTATTTACGAACCAGGCAACACCAGTTTTCGTCAGTGTCGGGAATTTTAAAAGCCGTCAAATTCTTGATAGAGCCACATGCCAAAATTTCGACTTCGCGATGCATTTCTGCGATGTATTCTGCAACAAATCAGTTCATATAAATTTTTAAAGGTCGAATAAAATCTACGCCAGAGTTAGGCAAAATATGGCCTGCGAAGTGCTTTAAACCGAGCCGCCAACGTCCTTTCTAAAGCAGAAGTATCTGACCTTCAGAAAAATATATTTTGACAACCTCGTCGATATAAGCTAACATACACTCAACCTAACATACTACGCAATAATGATAATGAAAATATTACAAAAGGTGTATCTTTTTTAATTTTGGCCCTGGCCCCTAATGAAAAAATTTGCCCATCCCTGGTCTAGGCTATGAAAGTATCACCTATCGTCGTTTTTCATTTAAAATAGATAAATTTTTTTTTTGAGAGAGAACGGTACTAATTTTTTCTAGAAAACTTGCACACATCAGTATCTGAATATTTCTATATTGAACATTTTAAGTATTGCTATTGTTTATTTTAAATAGATAAAGTTACCAACAGGTTCATGCTGTCAGAAAAGATGTCTAAAAAAACGAAAAAGACAGACAAAAATAAAATACCTTTGAGCAGTGCCTCTGATCCTCTATCCTTAAGGTAGGCAGCAGCCCCTTCCACAAAGGCCATATCGAGAGTGTCACGTAGACTGATCACTTCGTGAGGCGTGACGATGATTGTACATGCGGCGGGTGGTCCGCCGGCTCGCGAGTCTTTTTTAGTGCCGTCTTTTTCTTCCAACGCCTGGAAATTTTGAATAGTATTATGAAATAATATTAAGTAGTTTTAGTTGTGACCTACATATGTAACAAACAGTATAACAGAATCGACAACCGCCATTTTAAATATACATTGTAATTATGTGAATACTTTGCCAATTCGTATTAAAACCATATTTTTAAATTGTAAATTATTGTTCCGTATTTTGTAAGATGATGACCTGCGCGGCGTGTAATAGTAGAGACTGCAGCCATGAGGAGGCTGTGGGGTCGTCAGGTGCAGCTAGCAACAACCGGCTGGCGTCGCTGAGAGCAATTTCGAAGCAATGTGGCCTTCGAGATGAGTCCATGTGCCGTCTGACTCCTACAACTGAGCGTAGAGCGATGTTGTTTGGCAGAGGTGTTGTGCCGTCAGGTGAGGGTGGGCCCCAGTGGAGAACACCAGCTCTGTGGATCAATTGAAATAATTTAATTATCATCATGCAGATATTCATTGAGATAATGTGCAGGGACCTTAAAATGACTAAATACTGCCTTTCAATAGTGCTACCTTTGCATCAGTTTATTTGTGGTTATGGCATTAAATGTATTATGACAGGAGATGAAGGCTTTTTACCTGAGTAGGAAATAGCAGGGTTCGAAGCGTTTGCTCTTGTCAGTACGGCACATAAGGTAACCCTCGAGTGGCGGTGCGAAGGCGCCTGGCGCCTCGATTAGACGGTCCCCTGCGTCACCAGAACATGCGCGCCCGTAGAACAGGATTTGAGGTATCTAAATGAAAACTTAATTGTTAGGATATCGTGTTTTATCCGCTACATATAAGCTACGACGTTTGCTCTGGGGGCACTAAAGAGCATAAAAGCTTATTTCGAAATTCAATTGTTGTATTACTATAGACATTTAGATAATTGAATCAAATGGCATCGATGAAGAACAAATAACATTACGCGTTGATGAACTAATTTTGTTTAACAAAGCAATTGAAAATCAATAGGACAATGAGACAGTGAACAACAGTCTTTTTTTTATAACATCAAGTGACGGGACGAAAAAGTCGTGTGCCTGATGGTAAGCTACACGCTTGTCCATAACAGTTACAGTGCCACTCAGAGCTTTAAATTGCAAAGATCTGAGGGGCACTACCACTACCCCGTCACCCTGAGACATAAGTTGACAAGTCCCATGTGACTGTAATTTCACCAGCACCCTTACCCTTCAAAACCAGAACACAGTAATGCCGACATTACTGCTTGGCGGCAGAAATAAGTAAGGTGGCAGTACTTCCCTGGACGAACCCTTTCACAAGGAGCTCTACTGCTATTAAAACACCTATGCATATTGGTATTTTAGCTGTAAACTTACTTGTTGCTGGGGCGAGGTTTGTTGACAACCATGCATTATCGATTATGCTACCATTCTTTAAAATTAACTTCAGCTATTTGTTGATTAACCAATTATAAATGTTTAATAATGTAATACCCTTATACAGATTACTTTACAATGTTAACATTCATTTGTTAACGTCACCTAGCCCACCCGAAAAATATAAGTTCGCTCCAATACCTAGCATAGTACGTAGTGTTATGTATAGATGTAAAAGATATTTATAAAAAGTGAATCAGACGAGAATTATTATGCATTTACTTGTATAAATAACAACGTATGCGTAGTGAAACAGTCTAGCACACGAGCTGTATTACAACTGCATCGAGACTGCAAATTAGCAATTGTAATGCAGTCGTAAAATATACACGTATATAAAGTGGTCACGACTGCACGCTAATGCTTCGCGACTGTACCACAATGGCCAACTGCTAATATAAGCAAAGTGCAGTCGCAATGCAGTCATCGCCTACCCATAAAGGCTTTCCGATTGCATCCTGTTACTTTAGAGTGGCAATGCATCTCGTGTGACTGACGTAATCATTTACAGAAGTCTATGAGTGTTTAAAAGCCGTGTTGAATAGGCTTATTACTAGAGAAAAGACTAAAATAAACCAATAATGGTTTGTACACCAAGTAAGCATGATACTGAGAAAGCAAACCCCTTTACAATCGCGCGTGAAGGTCACACTATGGCAACGAGCAATAATACGGTGGGTGACCGCTGCATTCGCAACTTCACAGCTATTTCCGTTCTAATTACTTTTAATATTCATGAATTTGCTAATAGATTGTGTTTTGTTGCAAGAGACATGGGATATTGATCTAAGCTAAGTGTTCGTACGGAAACAATTAATTGTACTCGGAAATACCTATTATACTCGGAAGTGCTTAGTAGTTGCGGAATGCCAAATACTTGTATACAGTTTGTCTTCTTTGTACAAATAGCGGTTTTCAAGTTCATTAGTTTTATTTTTTTCGAGTTGACATTTAGATTTTCGAGTTAAGTATATTAGCATAGTTTTATGGACATTTATTGTTAACTTTTATAAATAAAAAGTATTTACACGTGATCCCTTTTCTACGAAAACATCATATTACTTTTGTTAAAATGCAATGCAAATACAGCATAGTCAGTAACTCGGTAATTCGGTTAAAGTGAGGCCACAAGCACTCAAGCACAACTATCATTCATTTGATACGTTGAATGCACGCCATTCCTAACGTATTAACGAATGCAATGTTAATATTAACAGATGACACGTAAGTTTAAAACACACATATTGTTTATAATACATACATAAGTAAGTTTATAACACATATATTGCCTTGTAAACTATTGACAGCTTTGTAAACTATTAAATATATTTGGTTGAAAGGCTAGTGTGCAATGGTAAAAGAGATCTATGTATAGTTACGCGACAGAGGGAGTAGCAATTTGTTTTTCCACCATTCTTTCATGTTCCACCTCTAGCTGCCGCGGTAGCTATCGCTTAAGTTACCTAAAGGTGTTATATTTCGGTACAAAACATTACAAGACTTACATTTACGAAGTCGTAATAACCTATGCTATTGGAAATATGGCACAATTGATTACATATACCTTTTATTTCTTTCCTGTATACCTTTTATCATTATTTAAAATGTGAACAAATGGGTCATTTTCTACATAAAATTGTCCTATGTAACAGGAACCGTAGGGGGTACGACTCATTGGAACAAACACGGTGACTCATCTGTGGTTCCCGGCGTTTCCTACGAGTAATTTCATGACTTTTTTCTACATTACTCAGTTACTGAAGGTCATTGCTTTCACCATTATATTATGATATGATACATCCTTGTTTGCGACTCTGACACTACTATCAATATATTATTTTATGAGTTATTTGTATAATCGTTTTCAATTGTATATTACAACTAATATTTTGTCATTGTGATAAAAGATAATAAATAACATTAATAAAAATAATAATCTAGCACTTGGCATAAAATTTGAATTTGTTTAGTGTATAACTAACTTAATCTGGTTCTGCTTCACATAAAAACTTCTTTCTAAAAAAAAACTCAATTCTACTGTGACTACATATGTATGTAGTATTTAGACTCAACTCACCCGCTTTTCATGTTGTTGCTTAGCAAATGATGTAGCAAGTTGTCGGCAGCTCAAAGGTAGCATAGCTGGCGGTCTCTGTATTCTCAATGGCGATGTTCGGGCGCTCCATTCCAGCGAAGAGGCCAGGCGCTGCCCAAGGGAACACTCCCCAGTCACTACAGAACACGCGACGTTACCAGCTATATCCACAATCTGGATGTATTGTGCTTCAGGACCCACCTAAAACCGTCAACAATAATGAAAAACGTCGGTTAGCGCCTATTTACCTTATTTGTCTTTTGTTTCTATACTAACTTTCATGCTGACGTCAATTGTTAGTATTTTATAATTGTGGTAAGTAAAACAAAATGTTATTGAGGTAATTCCATTCATTATTTATAATTAAGTAACAATGTACGTAAATCGTACTTTAATCAATGAGTTCATCAGCTTGTTATCTCATAGACTGTAAACAAGTTGACTTACAGATAAAAGTATACTTACAGCAATGGCATCAAGTTCGTTGTGCGGTAATCTGCACAACATTTCATACGCCGTGCCGCCTGTTTTAACACAAGCAACGTAAAGTGCGTAATCCGTAATGAAAACTAGGAGAGGGGTCCATGAGCCATCTTCCATGTTGTATGGTGACTGAACTTTCATCATCTAGAAGTCAAAGTAATTTATTAATCCATAACAATTTAAATTGATATTGAGAAGTGTATGAAGAAATATTATGTGAGGTTAGATATTTAAATATACTATATTAAAATATTATATTAAAATATATTATATTAAATTAAAAAGATTTACGATATTATATTAAAAAGATTTACCCTGTGCAGAGTCTCATTAGGGTAAGAGAATATCTGTAGTCTAAGCTTCTCATTGCATTCAATAGCAACATTGTCCTCGAAGCTATCAAAGTACGAAGGCTCGTCGGCGGTGAGAAGGCGCACTGAAAGCCTTTTGTTCTCTATAACTTCTTTGTCAATTAGCCTTGACATTCTCGCCGCCGATATAGGGAAACTTTCCGACACATCTTTGAAAGGAAATATGATGCTTGGGAACCGCTTTTCCATTATAAGTTTTACCTGATAAAACTTATTGTTCTTTATTTTCAATTCAAGATCTTTTCTTTGACAAACATTTTTCAAATATCTGTTCAACAAAGCGGATTTGTTAGATTGCATTTTGAGATTTGAAGGGCTATCAAAAAATTCGTCACAGAAATCCTCAGCTCCTTTTAAGGTTGAATTGTCTGTGTTGGAGCAATTGTCACTAATTGCCTGAGCAGTTTCCTCATTCACCTTCTGACCAGATGTCAACTTTCTACTGTATCTGTTGACATTCTGCTTTTTAGGTGATGACAGATGTTTTGACAGACCATTCTTTAACTCTGTTTCATCTTGAAGATTTCTGCTGAACTGCTTTTTTGGGGTGGAAGCTTTACTGGAAGTTTCAACATCTGACTGTTTTGAATTCAGTTCCAGTTTACTTGCACTCATAACCATTTCTTTTACTGGAGTAGATTCAGGAAGAGGGACAAAGGTTTCTTTTGGAGCATCAAATGCAGTCTGGAATGTATCATGAACATAGCTGTAAGACACTCCCTTGTGCTCATAAACAGTGCTCTCACAGTTCACAACATACTTGTTGACTGTTGGCAAAATATCTACTTTGTTTGCAGACTTCTTGTCCTGCTGGCCTTTCATGTTCAATGTCAACTTATGCCTAGGTGATCCTTCTTTGGGATTTTTATTACTAGATGCCATATTTTTCGATGGTGCTAATTCCTTAGGCCTGTCATTGTCAAGTGGCTGCCCATTTAAGTTAATCTCCACAAAATCATCTTCATCATCAATTTGGAATCCGGAGTCCAAGCTTTTTGACAGTTTCTTATTCTGATTGACATCACAAGGTAAAGCTTCAACAACATTGCTCAACTCCAAACAGTTTTCAGGCAAGCCTTTCTCAGGAGCAAAATTAAAGTTGAAATTTTTATAGAAACTTTTCAATGAACCAATCAAGTTATTTGTATCTAATAAGTTTAGGACTTTCTTGTTTTGCTTCCTCTCTTCAACAATGTTAGTAGTAATGTACCTATTTTTCTTTAAAACAGATTTGACTCTGTTGGGACTTTGAGATACTTCTAAGGGTACTTTTGTTCTATCATGAGACTGATCAATATCAGCTTCTGAAAAATAGGTTCTTCTCATAAAAGCCACATGGCCATTATTATCAAATGCATCACAGGAGTATGACTTTTGGGCTTTATCTTTTCTGTGTACTGGAGAATTATCAGTTTTATTTGAATTTGAGTTGGTGGATGATGATTCACTAGATGAAGTTTCAGAGTCACAGCTAAAATTGGAATCAGAGCTGTTGGAGTCACATCCATAGAGCTTTCCATTTGGCCTTGGATCATTGTTGTTATCTTTGTCTTTATTGTCAATATTTTCTGATTCTTGATCATAATGTTGGTACTCAAATATTCCACTTCGGTCATTTTTGGAGTCACCGTAAATAAGACTGTCAGACATTGTTTGCTGTGCAACATCAGCTGCATAATTTGGTCTATCTCCTGAGGCACACCATGAAAACCTATCAGTCACTATGTTGTTCTTTTGTCTAAATCTATCACAGTATGAGCCATCGGGTCTGTAAGAGATGAATCCCCTTTCTATGTGAATGTTATCTGTTTTAGTATTGTTTAATATGTCTTCATGGAATGATACCCGTTTCTTCACTGAGCTTGGCCCACTTTGAGATTTCTTCCTACATCGTCTCCTGTATACAATATCCTCTGACAGAGACTTCTTTGGCTCATTGGTTCTCAAAGCAGGTTTATGCACTTGTGACTCTTCTGCACAAATCTTCTCGCTTTCTAAAGCTTTCAAAATTACATCTGGCAGGTTCTCGTAAATAGGTGACTTTTTGTGAGTCTCCACTAAGAGCTCAGGTACAATATCGTCAGTAGCGCCTATATTCTGGTTGTCAATGTCACTGCGAGTCATGAGGCTGCTTGACGTGCTTTTAATCATGTCTTGAGAGCCTGATGGTGGGGCGTCGTATTGGCTATCACAGGTCAGTTCCTCCGCCCCTATCAAACTGTGCGACATCAGCGCCTGGCTTGTGATCTCAGAGCCCTCACTATCTAAGCATAGAACACCAGAATCACCAGGCGTATCGGCTAAACTACTCGTTGTACTAGATACAAGATGCGAGTTACTTTGTAAACACAACTCTGTGGGTTTTCCCGCACTTTCATTTGCGTTTTCCATCTTTATGTATTGCATTGTATCCTCGCCGCCGCTCATTGCCACTGTCGCAACAACAGTGTCGTCAGTTTTATGACGACGTCTGCCTTTATCGATCTCGTTACTTTTTATTTCTACAGCCTTTTCGACGGACATCTTGCTGTTAAAAGTTTTCATAGAGGTTTTGCACTAGTTCTATACATGGAACTCAGAGAAACCACTAAATTCAATCAATTATTGTCCACATTGCGCCTAATATGTACAAAATTCCACCAAAATACAATAAAATATGACGAAGCAGCCATTTTAGTCATTTGACAATTATGTCCTTGTTACCAATGGAGAAAAGATGTATTTGTGATCTTTGAGTGTTGTTGTATTGGGTCACGGAAAAATTTCCATTTTGAAACAAACCATGTTTTTCAGAAAAAAGAAATATTTTCCGGATATTTTCCAATATTTTTTCTTTAATTTTCCACACTTACTGTTACTGAACGTATATGACGGAGCCAACAACAAGTCAGTGGTATATAGTGGTGTGATTGCTTGAGTTTTCAGCTATACAAGCAAAATACAAGTTTATTATTTCATGTTATATAAAATTTCAAAAGATATTTCTAAACGTAGACCATAATATGAGCCTTCCATATTATATTTTCAAACTTTTCCAACTTTTCGGGAATGTTTCCGGAAAAATTTCCCATATCTGAAATTCGGAAAATTACCCATCAGTTTGTATAAAACGGCCCATTCACTACCTGCATGGCAGTCCGCCGCACCGGCAGGAGACTGCTCACACACTATCCTGCGTATGACCTACGTATGAAGTTAGGATAGCTTGCATGCTGCGACTACATTTATAATCCTGCATTGCCCGGCCGACGGCAAGGCGGACTCCAATGCAGGATAACGAATGCTCCCTTTGAAACGGCCCATTCAGTACCTGACATTCGTCTGAAACAATAATAATAATCGTTTATTTCTCCTTTATTTATTCCTTCCACAAAGTAATAAGACTAGGTACAGGGTCAAGAGCACGTCAAGCTTGACACTCAAGACTTAAATCCAACTCTATGCCCCTTACGATAAGAACGGTCCAAAGTACAAACTGTCAAGCTTGATGTGCTCTTGACTGTACTTACTAGAAAACTTACGAAACGGAGTAGATGTTTTATGGAAAGCCTTAACTAAATCGGAAATATTATATATTTTAGGTCTCCAGGCCTCCCAACTCAGATTACATTATAATTACATCATTATGTTCTTAAGTACCAAGAGCCTATAAAGAGAAGGAGATACGGGCGTGTGCGCACGATTATGTGTGTGTTGTGTGTGTGTGTGTGTTATTTCAATTATTTTCACAGCATTTTCGTATTGTAGTGTTTGTACGTATAAATCAATTTCCTTTTTAACTCATAATTTGACAAATTTATTATATTTAGTTTTTTATTAAATAAATTTTATACTCTGCCTGATCGGAAGCGGAAAAACCTTAGAGTAAAAGATGTTCTAACAGAAACTGACGCACAGACAGAGTAATGTCTTCTTTTCTAATTCACGATGTTACGGTTTTGGAAAGGTATTTTGGAGTGTTGATGAAGTGTAATAGATAATAAGTATAGCTATGTAACAGTTAACAAATTCAACTCCTTGTATAAATTTTCAGTCGGGAATAATTTAGATTTAAAAAGTCAAATTTTCAACAATATCCTTTGAGCTCCTTCAAATTCCAACAGTATTGTTTTTGCGGCGCCACCCTATGTTGTAATGCAGTACGTTAAGATAGATTTTACAAGAGCCTGATACACCATTTTGAGAGAGTCCTTATCTGCTACATGACGTAGGTATTTGAATTTGTACGACAGCTTTCTTACTTTCTGAGATAGGGTATCAATGTGATTTCTAAAAGTAAGGTTCTTGTTAATAGTAATACCAAAGTATTTTATATTGTCGACTCTTTCTTTGCACTGACATTGGCAACGGTTTAAGGTATTAAAAACACATTTGTGCGCTGTATTCTAAGCGTCATTGACACAGGACACCTATTTTTGCCATTCATTGAAACAATTATTGAGAAATAACTAATATGCGACGTAATTAAAAGACACTATCAAGTAAGTATGAAGTTTCATTCGCATCGTGCTTCTTTTATTTGGTCGAGTATTACTTATTTGACAGTAATTGTTTCGGGCGGATGTCGGATGGAGAACGAAAGTATTGGGCCAGTATGGCGGTCCGCCGCGCAGACAAAAAACTGCTCCCTTACTATTTTGAATATGGCCCATGTATGAAGTCGTGCACGTTGTGACCACCTTCCAGAATTATGAATGTAGTCGCAACGTGCACAATTTCATACTTCATACACAATTGCGCTCCGGATGGCTAAGCGGACTGCATGCAGGATAGTGAATGCTTAACTTATATAGCTAATATAAGCATTCACTAGATATAGATAGCGAATGTTTAACGGGACAGACTGGATGCTTTTTTAAAAGGCGTTTTTGACTTACAAATAAATGTATGTCAATGCTTTTTGTAGAAATATTTTATGGCAAGTTTAGCTCGGTTTTTGTTACAGATTTTAACAAATTTATTATTAAAATAAAAATCTTTTTTCCAATGATTATGTTTTCCATAAATAAAATTAAATAAAAAGAACTGCTAATGTGATTTCGTATGTATGAATGTACGAATCAGAAAATAAAATATAGCAATTATGCAAACTGTCAAAATTTAAAAATGCAATTGTGCGATTTGCGTTTTGAGGTTATAGAGTTGTTGAAGAAGTTGTGTTTATTTTCTTAAATATATGTGTAATTACAAACCCAGCAATTATGGGTTTTCATCAGCAGACAGTTATACTTATTTGTTTAGCGTGTTCACTCGCTCAGTTATGTTTAAGTGCTAAAATTAACACTCCAAGGGTGTTGCTTCCTTGGTTTCCAAATTTAAATGTGAATTTTACGTTTGAAATTATTGAAGGGGGTTGTTATACTTGGTAAGGCGTTTATTATAATCCTAAGTTATCTCCTGGGTAATCAAATTGTTGTTGGTGTAATGAACAAGGTGTTTTTGCAGGAGTTTATCTCGCGATGACATCATTGATTTAGAGCCTCTGTACGAGGATAGCTGGGCGCATTGCTCACGTGCTGCACGGGTTTCAGTGGCCAAATCGTGCGTGCCACCAGGCTCTGTAATCATCTTAGCCGAAGAAGTTAACACCGGCGAGGTACGTAAATGATTATGAAAGTTGGCGGGAACACGTGTGTTTATTTATAAACATAACACAGGATTTGAAATTTTAGCTTTGTAAAGACGAACTACAAAGCGAAGGATGCTTGTTAACCTTTTACTATGCAGCCACCATTTTGTTGATTAGATCCTAAAGCATTATTGTGTACCAATTGAAATGTACCTACTTCCTTAATTTTAATTAACATATCCCTACCATGTGTGTTAGATGTAAACTAAATTACCAACAAATTACTAATAATTAAATAGTAATATCTACTATATTACCGTCAGTGTATTAAGTATTGACCTCTTTGAATGGCACATAATTTTGTGATTTGATCTTTGATTGAAATTGATGGTGAAAACTATTTTTGAACATCTTCCATGGAAACAATGACAAATCTCAATGGGGAAACCTGTCGGTTTTCCAAAGAGAAGATTTTGTGCCAACATTAAGGCAAACTTTGTAATGTGGTGGTTTCAGATCCTACGTGGAGATGTAAACATAGATAAAATTAGTTCGCTGAAGGTGATGAGTACAACATGGAAGCTGTACTTGGAAGAAGCACCTGAGGCTTTTGAGGTTGTTGCTTATGATGATGACGGTGAGTACTAAGTCATTTAGTTTTTTTTTGCAGTAGAGCTCCTTGTGAAAGAGTGTCCAGAGAAATACAGCCACCTTACCTATTTTATTTGTTTGATGTAAACAATGTTGGGCTTGCCTGTAAATTAAGACAGAAAAAAAATTGTATGAAAGTGAGATTTTATTATTTTTATATTTAGATACTTGGGCTAGTGTCCGTAACTCGACGTCGAGGCGTTTATTTTGATATGAAAGTTTTATAAGAGTTTGCAACTTGATTTACGAGAATGCTACTGACTATCTTAGGGTCGTATTCCAGAACTCTACTCAATGCTCAAGTCAGGATTTGAGCAGACTTGAGTATGATTTCAAGTACTGGAAATATGATCCTCATGGCAAGGCCTTGAGTATGATTTTCAGTGCTCACTGCAATACTCAAGTCCTGACTTGAGTATTGAGTAGAGTTCTAGAATACGATCCTTAGTGTCCCGACAGTTTCCTCTGTGGCCACTAGATGAGGAAGTCTTGGATTCCTAGTGGGACCAATTTGGGGAACAGCCTTTTCTAAGCAGTTTGTGGTCCATTCTGGGTAGGGTCCAGAGTGAGTTCCATTTGATACTCATGGTACAATGAATTCCCTAGTTTAAGACCATTTGAAAGGCGTGGTTGTCTATTTGGCACATACTAATATATAAATAAATAAGAGATAATGAGATTGGTTTGGTTGGTCTCATACTGTAGGAAAATTTTAGATGAAGTATAAGCCAACTCATTTCCTTGTACAAGACGTCTACAGTAGCTCATTTATGTGGTTTGTAATAAAAATTTAAATTTGTGCAATTCATCACCCTAGTGACTCCTCCATGCTTTAGGAGTAAATAGCAAGCATATCATAAGTAAAATAAGGAGCACCTAAAATTTTACAGTAACAACATTATTACAACACTTGTTTCAGGCAACACATTCTCAACCTTAGAAGGTGTGAGTTTTATATGGAACATTGACAATCTCGTTGACGGCGACGATCCACTTGTTACGTAAGTAAATATAAATGTTATGTTCGTACTGTTAATATTACGTAGACAACAAAATTATGAGTCATATTATTTCTCAAGTTATGTGTTACAACATATTATGCAATATGTATTTAAAGATCATAAGATTTCAAATATATTTTTATTTAGAGTAACATTATACAATAGTAATAAAAAGATGAAATATGTCAGACTAACATCTGTTATTCATGTCAAAGGCGAGGCCTTTACCATACTACAGAGTAGTGCCATACATTATCTGTCACGTTGCAAATGGCAAATTACTTTGCCTTTGTGATCTGTATGTAAGGTTACCATTCCGAAATTTGATTAATCTGGACATAAAGTCTGACATGTGCAAGGATGTCTAGTCTTTTTATTAACAAAATAAAATTGAAAATCTCTCTTTCACAAGGAAACAGAGACGGGCGCCCGGGCAACAAAGATTTTTGTCGTGAATCGAGTTTTATTAAAATTTATTGATACCTGTACTATTTAAGAAATAAATTACAAGAAACTAAAAGTATTAATGGTCAAATTGTTATTTTCATAGTTATTTTGTGTTATTTGTACGTAATAAGTGAGAAACAATTACAACATAATTATAAAACCTATTAAACACTGAAATATAGATCGATGTCCACTATTTTGTCCACCCTTGTTTTGAACGATTAGCTCTTTATTGCTTTATGCATTTTATTTTCTTTGATCGCAGTTTGGTCAGATGGCGCGATACAGACTACGAACCACCTCAAGGAGTGACGGAACTGGAAGCAGTAGGCCTTCGTTCCTACACAGTACTTCTATATGGCCAGGGAATGGGTGAATGTCGCGTGACTGTATGCCTTCCGGACTCTGAAATTTGTACTGATTTCAGTTTACATGTGGTTGCCAGTGTTGTGTTAACACCTGCTATGGCCACTATAGCGCCAGGAGATACTTTGCGGTACAAGTAAGTGTTTAGTTTGTCTAATTTTTTTTGTAATGCAAATCATCGGTCGGTTGTGTATACTGGCATTGTCCATGCCAGTATACGCAATATTCATAAGGGGTAAAAATATACTTAGTATAAATCTTCTGTGAATACAAATTATTTTATATAAGCTGTAGACAGCATAAATAAGTCCAGTTTTAAATTAGACGCTTGTAGTAATTTACAGTTCACTACAGTATCGGCATGCTATGATGGACATTTTGACAGATTACAATAGTGAGGTCAAATCTCAATTCATTATCGAAAAAAATATAATCAAATGCGAGTCACATCTATAAGTTTTTAGATTTATAAGTAGTATTGCAAGGGGTAGCAGATAAAAAGTTTTAATTAAACGAAAATAAAAATGTTTATTTAATATATCGTCAATTCGAAACTGCTTTGTATTGCATTGAGCTTTGACGAGAGTTTGCCGGAGTTAGAAGTTGTGCTGGCCAGCGATCCCATAAGTGACGATCGTATTATTTTAGCAATTTCGAATTTCGAACATCAAATGCCGAGTTGTCTCGTAAAATTATACATTCCATAAATTATAACGCACGCACTATTGACAACATTGATCATGATCACTACTTTGAAATGCAGTAGCATTCTAATGAACGAGAAAATTCAAGTCAACAATGCACTCGTGAAGTTCCGTGAAACGCGAATAGCTCCGAAACTCAAAGCAATAGGATATCTAGAATATAGTATATTATGTATTTATTTTTAAAAGTATTTTGCATTGTGGGATGTTAAAATAATTTTAATTAATTTTATTTTAGAATAGTGCGAGCGCGCGCCGGCAGATTAACTATTCAAGACATATCAGAAACACTGTATTACATGAGGGTGCCGGAAACCTCGGTGGCTTTCTTAGAAGACTCAGTAAGTCTTGTCACGGGTACAGAGATCGGCACCACGAACGTACTACTCATGTCTGGAATGACTGAAGTAGCGTCAGCGACCTTAATTGTAGCCGAACCTCATTCTATAAAGGTTAAGCTACGACCTGCAGAACTACTTATTCGAGGGGAGCCTTTTTTGATACATGCAATAGTGCTGGATAAAGATGGCCATGCGCTTACTGCTGGTGATAAAGTGTTGATACGTCTCACGGCAGAAGGTGAAGCTAACGTAGATTTGTTGTCGTCAACGGAGAATGGAACATTGACTGATGCAGTTGCACGGAAAGCTGGGCCTTTGACAATTACTGCGAAGTTATATTCTATTGCTGGAAAAGTTTTGAACCGTAAGGTAAAGTTAATTTTTTGATTGTTTTTGTTTTAGACTACTTGTTTGAATTTGAATATAGATAACTCTTTATTAATCAGTCAAAGTGAGATAAATTAGTTCTAGTTCTTAGGTTTTCGCGATAGTTACACATAGGAAACGAAACTATTTTTCCTTTCCACGTCCCGTTCAGGTCCCCCAGGTCAGGTTACGTTAGGTTAGGAAACGTTGGTTTGTTTGAAAAAACAAATATTCGTGATTTCAATCCGGAAAAATAGTATCATTTTCTAGTTCTAGTACGTTGTTCATTTTTCATTGCTTTTGTTCTAGCTCACTCATGATACTCTTACGTATATGAGACGGCAGGCAATAATTGCAAGATTACTCTATGAATTATGTAAATCCTAAATTTTCTTAATATTGCAGGTGGAAGGGCAAGTGTCAGCAATAGCAATAGATCCATTGGAAGTTGTGCCACCAGAACTTTATATAGCTTGGACTGACAGCATTCAGTATGTATTATTTTTAAAAAGAAAGGTGTAATTTTCGATGTCCCACGTCTGAGTACGGGTCTCCTGTCAGGCGCGCATTTAGGTCATAGTCCGCCACACTGGCCCAATGCCGGTTGGCGACTTTACACGTTTTCCGAGAATTGTGACGTGCTTCCTTCTTCGACGTTCAGGTTTAGTCACGACATTTTCCTTCACAAATTTCGAATTAAATTTGCATATAAATTAGCCCGGATTCGAACGCACGGCTTCTACTTTAGAGGCGGTCAAACCATTAGGCTACAACAACTTCTTGATGATACTTAGAAACTTTTATTTTCTGTAGTTCTGGTCGAAATTATCAGATTTCTTTGTCTTATTAAATAGAATAGTGTAACCTTAAAAACTACATACAGCGGTGGGGCGTAATGGAACAACGTATCCACAAGCGTTGCACATGTAACTGCTCATTAAACGCGGTCGAGTTCAAGCAAATTAATAATAATAAAAATTACTTTGTTATATTATAGTGTTTATAGCTAAAATATAATAAAGTAAAGCATGCCAATTCTTAATACATAGACACTAGACTCTGTGCGTAACCTAATCGGTTTACAATGTTGATCATAGGATTCAATTTGATTACCATGGAAGTAAATTTCATTTTGTGGCCAGCTATATTTCTGTAATTTTGTCAAGCGTTCTGAGGAGTCTTCTGTATTTGTATTATTAGGTATCCTGTGGTAATATCCAAGCAGTGGCTATAGCAAGTGGCAAGCAGTTTTAATATTTCTTGATTATTTTTCCAGGGAAATAACCTTACGACATCGCGGCGGTGTACCCGTAATATGGACGGAGACAGAGCCTACTGCGTCATACAACGCTCTCACGCTCGCACCCACGGGCGTGGTCACAGTGCGTGGAACGGGCAATATCGGCGTACGCGTTCAGTTGGAAAAGTACCATCACGTTACTGCTTTTGGAAGGTCAGTTACTGAGTACATAATATTTTATTCTCATACGTGCTAGGAAATAAAATAAAATCGTCTTTTTCACTTCTCATGCTCTTAAAGTTCGTATTTATGCTGGTGTAGACTGCATAAAATAGGATTTTATGCTGTAGGCTGCATAAAATAAGATTTTATGCTCTAGTGCATAAAATAAAAAACCATCACATATTAAATATGTCTAAATATTGTAATTTTACATTCAATTTTAATTAAATAATCGTTTATTTGTAATATTGCTGTTTAATTTCCTCGTAATCGAAGTGAAAAGCAGAGTGTATAATTCGTTCGTAAAACCCTTTTTACCCTCGACTTAAGTATCCACCCTCGCCATGTAAAGTGACGCGTTTTATGCACTTGTACAATCGACTATATTTCACGAGCAAAATACATTGCAAACAATTATAAAATATTAAATAATTTGTTCATAAATACAAAAAAAAGAAAAGAGGAAAAGAGGAAAGGAAACAAATTAAAAAAGAAATAAAGTTAAAACGAATGAGCAAAAAAAGCATGTCAAAAAGTCCATGACTCAGCATCTGAGGACTATGCTAATTACATAGCTCTCGCTGATATTCTGCCATGGCCTGTCACAGAATAGAACGCCGCAATAATAAAAAAATTAAAATTCAAATACTAATTTGTAAAAATACACAATCAGACACTATAAATAAATTAAATGACACATAGGTACAACATTTAGACATGAAAAGAAATTGAGTAATAATTACGATAATGGTCAATTTAAATTGCACAATACCAAGTGCAATTTAAATTGACCATATACAAATACACAGACCAGATACACAAACAAGCTACTTCGCAAAGCCTGCGTCTCTAGATTGCTTTTATGTTTGCATTACTCTCAAGTTATATACTTGATGCTTTCAAAAAAATAACCCGCAATAAATATACCTACTAATTACGTAAATAGACGAATGAAAAACTGTCATACAGTCAACTGCTCATTATATAGTAATTGCGCGAATTAAAAAAAATATTGTCTGTCGTATACTTATTTTGCATTTAATTGTGGTGCACTAATATACCTGCACCCTTAGGGCGCGTTTATTCGACACGAATTTCATCACAATCACCCCGCGGTCGCTGAGCGGAGTCCGCGTTGCCGCCGCGCTCTATTCATTTAGCTTTTACGTTTTAACTTAAATGAGCTACCTGGGCACGCGGGCGAGTCTGGCTTGAATTTGGTCAATGCGGCGGCCGCGGTTGTATTATTCAGAGAAATTTAAATGTTGTTGCCCAGTAAATAGAATTCAGATTCGCCATTAATGTACATGAAGGCGTGGTAACTAGGCGGTCGCAGCGCAGCGGCCGCGCGAAGTCTTTCGTCTCGTGTAACTGGGCGCTAAGACTATCGAAGTGTAAGCCGCATACTTTAAAAAAGACGGTAAAATAAACAAAAGTACTTTGAAGTTCTTTTTTGTTATTTCTACTTTTTTGCATTTTCTTCGCGAAAACGAGTTCTAGTGAGAAGAGCGAAAATTCAATAATGAGCTATACTCCGCCCAATTAAAACAAGAAGCAAACATGTAAACCTTGCTTTACTTTTTCTATTATACATTCACCTTCATATTTCAGTCTTTTATTATTACTTTTGTTGTTTGAGAAAACCACTTTCTACATACCCCTCGGGAACGGGAATTGTTTAATACCTTGTATTATGTGGACTCTTATAATACTAGGTCTCCCTAGTTACCCATACTCGTCCGGCAATCCTTTACTTCCCGGTCTCTGCAATGATGCTATGGCAAAGGGCGCATGTCTGTGTGTGTATCACCATCGCCTAAACCACTATGAGGAAAATGGCGAATGTCATTTAAATCATAGATGTTTTCTTAGCTATGCGTTATGGTGAAATGTACTTTATGTTTATAACATTACAACAGTAAAATAAATAGTGAATTCCGACTGTACCTCGAAGAGTTGATATTGCCCTGAGTTAACACATACTTTTCGTTGCAGAGTGCTATCAGCTCCACCAGAATTAGTTCAAGTGTCAAGCACGGGCCACGCTCGAGTGGGTCGACCACATCAACTGCATATAGCTCTCACTGCTACTCACCCTGTCACTGGTGAACTATACAACTTTAACATGTAAGTGTCACATCTACGCGACATTCGCTTGTATATGGCACTGGATCGTGCCTTCATAAGATGAATGGATTAAGGAATTACTCGAGAAAACAATGACCTAATTATCCTTTTAATTTTATTGAATATTTTAGATGCAACTGTGGAACATTTGCCGTATCTTTGCTGGAGGGACCTGAACCTCATAACGTAACTGCTGCGCACTGGATACCACCAATTGGTAAGGAATATTGATTTATGTATATAAATGTATTAAAATTATTAATACATTTATGTACTTATACGAACATTCGTATAATAGAAATTAATAACCTTAGTATGTTGGACTAATTTCATGTTTCCTTAGCTATCAGTAATTATTACATGTTGTTTGTACAGCTCCCGCATTTTCATTGACTGTTGCTAATTTTGTTTGTCTACTACAATTTTATTTATTAATAATTAGACTTTGACGACAGTTGAATTCGCGCTCATGCACGCAATAATATGGTATTTGCGTCAGGTGAGGAGGTCTCTGGTTTGATTCCCGGTAGGACCAATTTAGGAAACAAACTTTTGTAAGTTTTTTCAAGTTTGGAAGTTCCGGGTGCCCCGGAGTTAAATTCTTTGCTCTGGTACTCTAAGTACAGTGAAAGTTTTTTGTAGTTGTTTAGTAATAGTAGAGCTCCTTGTGAAAGAGTTGGTCCAGGGAAGTACTGCCACCTTAATAATCTGAGTGGCATTACAACTACTATGGACAGGCATGTCCCTTACCACCAGGCTCACGACTTGTTCGTCCCGTCACTTGGTATTATAAAAAAAGAAAAGTTAGTAGTCGTTTTTAACTGACTTCAAGCTAAGCAGTAGCTTAAATGTGACGTTTTCAAGTGTAAATTTATTTTACCTATGGAATAAATGATTCTTTGACTTTGACTTTTGTATGCATGTTACGTGATAACTATGATATGTTGGCATATTTGTGAACCTATTTTGATGACTCTTTTTGTTTGAAAGAGGGTACCTCAGTAGTGGTCGCATTTAATTTTGAAGAAAATATTCCACCTCTAAGGTTGGCTGTTTACGCTTGAAGACTTATTTTTATAAATAGCACCTAAATTGTATAAGGAGCAATTATTTTAATGATTGATTTAGCTATGCTCCAATTGGAGGCGTTGTTCTCTCAATATACTTAAAGCAGTGAGCACGGATTTTTATTATCTCTACTTTTACTATCTATATTTAATTCGGTTTTGCGCACCTTCCTGTAACCGATTTCAATAACATTTGCTAAATAGATGTAATTCCACGAACTTTTGTGGTCGGTTTTTTTAGTACTCTGTACTGATTGAACGCGTATTGGTGTGCTCGTCTGACATGTTATTATTAAATTAGCATTAATCGGCTTACACGACTGTACAGATGGCGCGTGCTGCGTACTAGAATGCACGTGGCCGATGCGCGGCGTGTCCACGCTGCGAGTGTCGCGCGGGCGCATGGGCGACACTCACCGCGTGGCCGTGCGCGCTGCGCCCACGCTGCTGTGGCCGAGGAACGCCGCGGCGCTCGTCGGGGCTACCTTGCCGGTACGTTTTATTGTACGGACAACGGCACATCAGACCACACATTTTTGTTCGAAAATCGCCTCCAGCGCAACGGAACAAGATACGTCAATGTGTAGCTTGATGTGGTGGCATGTGTACTTAAAATAGTTAATAGTTAGCCTATATACAGTCCCAGTGCTGGACATTGGCCTCGTCTCACTATGAGAATTTCAAATTAAGTTTTGCACATCAATTCTGATAAACTCAAGAGGCTCGAATCCAGGACCGAACGACGAGAGGTCAAACCATTAGGCTTCTACTGTATAATTTTTTAATTATTGACAGAATTCATTGTAATAAAAATAAATTATGTTAAATGCATATTTCACAGTTTGTTAAATAAATACAGTTAAGTAAAATAGCCATTTTATATATTTTACTTAACTGTATTTATTTAACTAACTAAAATATAATTAAGGGGAACAAAAACCGATAAATCTCGATTCCTTTTTTGGTCTAGTCTCATGAAATGGATTTGTCGTATTGTATCTATGCACTTCAAACATATTTTTAAAGCGGATTTAGTGGTAGATGTTCGGGTTGGATAAATTGTTCGTAGAAGTGAACAAAAATTACCATTTGACAATTAAAAAAAAGTGAAATTTTAAATGTGACTTGCGTTTTATTCCGATGCTGTATTTAATGTAATTTCTTTTTATTACATTGAATTCATTACCTTTATGTCTTCGCTTCACATTTGTTTTTACAAAAAGTATGTTTGAGAAAATAAATATACGCGATTATAATTTCATATCAAATGTGTAGCAATCGCGAAAATCTAAGAGCTCTGTAGTGTTACTCTTATCTATCATCTATTATTTGATGTTCATCGCGCTAACCTCTGACATTTACACCTGTCATTATTTTGTATATGTCGGGATTTTGTAAATATATATAAATGTCATAATAAGACGTAAAGGGGAGACGTGGAGGGAAACTCCCTCGACACTATTTGTGTCTGGAATTATTTGATAATTAGTCTATACGTTCTTCGTTATCAATTCGTTAAGCCCACGGTGAATAATAACGTCAAAATAGTTAAATTTACAGTCAATGGCCTTGTAAGTGCACATCACAACCGGCGACCTGTCATACTCCTTCTTCCCCGCCGAAAAACTGACACTTACAACTCCAGCCGGTGTTACCCGCTCTAAAATAATAATAACTACAGTCATTGATTTAACGAATAAACCAACTATTCTATATTTTTGTAATCAGTAATCAACTATTTTAATAACGCACCGTTATACATATATTTGTTTCAGGTGATATCGGAAGGAGAAGCGCTAACGGGTACTTCAAGCGAACCACGTGTGGCTGACATTGTCATTCGTGATGGCCCACCACCGCATCGGTACCCTGATGCCCAATTGTTCACACTAAAATGCCGCAAGGTATGGAAACATTTCTATAAAACGAACAGGGTTCATCCAGATACACATTGTGTTAACGTTAATTATCTTGTAACGACAGCACATGGATAATACACTGTTGTTACATTAGATGTCCAGATGAAACCAAATTACGGATTTGTGGACGGCGCACTTTCTTGAAATGCATTGGCCACCTTCCCTTAAATAAGTTCTATCATCGTATAAAAAGAACGGAATCTCCACTATGTTAACAATTCACTATGTAAACAAACTTGAAGATATGCTACATTTAATGAAATGTGGCCATTACGTGGCTATCCCGGAGACAAGTTGACTAGTCCCATGTGCCTGTAATTTCACCTGCACCCTTCAAAACCGGAACACAGTAATACTAACATTACTGCTTGGCGGCAGAAATACGTAAGGTGGAAATACTACCCTGGACGAACGCTTTCACAAGGAGCTCTACTGCTAATAAGAGTTAGATGTTGTGATGAGTGATCCGTTGCCGAAGAGGGTTAAAATTCTGCACTCATATGTGAGGTCTTGCTTCTCTCTGCGAGGCGACACGAGAGAATAGAATAATCCACAAGGATTCACATCACAAGGCCGACAATAACACCCAAGTGTTACAGGTCTTGTTAACAAAAAAAAAAAAGAAAAATACGAATTTTTTACATCATGTGTCTAAAATGTTTATCTCTCCCGGTAAACTTTTATGAAGTTTGGTAGAACCTTATCTCTATTTGTAAAAATGTCATTGTAAATAAATAAAAAATCTCTATGTACAATTTAACTTTTAAATTGTAGCACCTATTTTGCGTTGTACAGAGTCATGTTCCTGCCACTGAAGTGTCTCCAAGAACGTCAGTTTTTTTAAATTTATTTCATGACCGTAGATACAAATCCTTCAATCGAAATATTAGAGATAGTAAACATAGAAAGTAATATAAAGAAGTAATAGCAACTGAACAAAATTAATAAAAAAAGTACAGTATTTACGATTACTGTTTACTTTCCTATATACAGTATTTGACTATAGTCAACCGTGACCATGGGACCTGTAAGGGGCCCGAAACGTTGATTTATTTGAAAATCTGGGAAAAAGTTTCATTTCCTATATGTATCTTCTTCTCGTATCGATAGCTTATACTTGCACCCCAGAATTATGGGACATGTTTGCCATCGTGGTGAAAGGATTTGCCAATCGGCGTAAGGTGCTTGCCGATTGTTGCCCAGGGTGCGATAGACGTACAGGGAATATGAGTAGTACGTCTCACGGGGAGGTAATTTTCGTGCACCCCAAGCAATACAACAACGAAATAAACTGGATTCGATAATAATAATAGATAGATAGATAGATATACATTGTATTGCTCGCACACAAGAACAAGAACAGTACATGAACAACTTAAAACTAATGTGGGCAAAGGTGGTCTTATCGCTAAGATCGATCTCTTCCAGACAACCTTTAAAGTAGAGGAAAGCTAATCGGAGTGGGAGAAGTAATGTGCCAATTTACAAATAAAAATTAATTGAATAATATATAACTTCTATTATAATTTATGAAATACTTAATAAATAAATAACGATATATTATACCTACATAAATATATGTATAAATACATATACCTAAACAAAGTTATACTTACTAATAAATATATACACGTTGCAAACTAGGACGCAATTCGGTTTTGAAAATAAGAAGCGACTTAGTAATACTATAATAACTTAATAATAGCAATAATAAATCTTGGACGCAGCGGGGAACACTCAACGAGTTCTCGTTTGCAACATCACTATTGTCACTGACAAGTATCTTTGAATGGAAAACGTCAGTGTCTTCTTGGTGTTGCTGAAGATTGAGAGTTACTATGTGTGTGTATTCCGCCCGGTACTTGGCGATGCTCAAATAGGACATTTGAGAATGCACACTGATTGAACGACCCTTTATAGTACAAACTACCATCTATTACAGTAATGTAAAAAAGTAATGTAAAACTTTTTATCCCAAAATATTGGGTGTTTATTGGCTTTAGGCGTAAATGTTTGAATTGATTGGTGGGCGATTTATTGGCTTTTGGCATACATGTTTGTATTGATCGGTTAAAGAGATTGTCAGCATAATTTGTCGATTTAGTTTACGTTGCTAATTTTATACAGGTGTAACAAAAACTTCCAATCGAATTTCAGCTGGTGGTCGTACTCATGATAATCAATAACATAAGTAAAACAATAAAATTATAAAAAATATTTTAAATTTGTGCCAAAAATGTTGTTTCACCATACAAAACGCGTGCTGACGGATTTAAATTTTAAGGAGGTGCAAAAGATTTTTCTATATTTGCTTACTTTTTAATAACACCTTTATAGTTAGTTAACATAGCTAATTTTATTTACAGAAAGGCGATTCCCGCCTCGAATTGGTATCTCACACAGAAGACGAGACTGAGTCAGTGGACTTTGAAATTGCTTGCGCACCTCACGTGTCCAGAATAAGATTGGAACCATCTGAAACTCCTGGAAATTGCTCTGAAGGACCCAAGTAAGGAAAAATATTTCGACTCGTCTGTAGAATAAAGACCTATGTGCAAGATGCTGTTTATTCTCGGGACATTGTACATTTCGTTTGTTGTTCTTGACTGCGGATATCCACAGTCAAAGATCGACTGTAGTTCGATCTTTGACTGTGGATATCCACAGTCAAAGATCGACTTTAGTTCGATTTTATGTGTCCGAAGCGAACTAATAATTACATAAAAAATCTGAAAACGCCTTTATATAGCCTTTTGAATAACGAGATTTAACGAACCTCTTTTCGCTGTATAATCACATCGCACTTTGTTCTTCGGATGAGTCGATTTAATAGCTAACTAACTATGTAGTAAGTTTATAACTTATTATCAAATATCGATTGATTTCATACAACTACTTATTGGTGTTATTATAAGCACTACATATTGTAAAGTGCGCGTTTCTTTTTACTCTAATGTGAACGAGCTAAGGCAATCAAAAGGTTACCCTAAGGGATAAACCACACTTATCGATACGAAATCGGCTTAAGGCGATCATGTTTTAACTACACTTGTCGCATTAAGCCGATTCACCGCGGACGCAGACGTACAGGCGCCGATGCGCCAATTGTTTTGTAGACTAGGACCAGCTGTAGCCGGACGCGATCGGAAGTTCGCAGTAAGCAGATTCGTTGCCGACCTGTGTTGAACCACGTTCGTACGAACCGATCCGAAACGCATAACGTCTTTTTAGCTCTTACGTTCATGGACATAAAGCTTTTTCTGACCGTCTTAATTAAAGGCGATTCTGCGTTGATAAGTGTTTTTTTTTAATATTAAGTAACGGGACGAAGAAGTCGTGCTCCTGATGGTAAGTTACATGCCTGTCTATAACAGTTGAAGTGCCACTCAGAGCTTTAAATCGCAAAGATCTGAGGGGAACTATCACTGCGCCCGTTACCCTGATACATAAGTTGACAAGTTCCATGTGCCTGTAATTTCACCAAGTTTTTGGTTTGTCCCTAACAGTTTAATTATAAAGTTAATATTTCGTTAAATTATGAAATAATAATTTAAGTTAACATTCACAGTATAGAATACATAATAATTTCACTAAATATGTAAGTATTTATAATGTTTATTTTTCTACAGAGTATGGCTCCGCCCTGGTCACGAAGTGACAGTCAAAGTGGCTCTACTAGATGCGATTGGCAGAGAATTACTCGACGAGCGTGGGCCCAAAGTCACTTGGGACGTAAAGCCTCATCATATTGGCATTGATTATAAAGCTATTGACAGGTTACTTGTTGAAAGTCATCCGGACTATGACCCTGTACCTGTGCCTTTTAAGTATTACCAGGTAAGTTTTACACATTAAAAGGATTTCAATTTTCTTTCATTTGTCATTTGTTTGACAAAGGCTACTTGCTTGTTTGCATATCACTACTGAAATACTTTCACGTCATAATAGTCTGACGTGAAAGTATTTCAGTAGTGATATTATTCAGTAGTCAGCTGCTAGAATATTTTATTGTTGTTAAAAGCTTATACTGTCCCACTGCTGGGCAAAGACCTCCCTCTCCACACCTTTCTGTTTTGCGCCACTGAGGACCAGTCTGTTAGGGGCGCGTCTAGCTCGTCTCTTCATCGACCCTTTAGTCAGCCGCGTGGTCGTTTGCTAGAATATAGAGTTCTAAAAAATAGTGTTTGGAAGATGCTACAATACTCAGCTTAGCATTACACTTACCGAAAATGATTTCCATTTCTTCCAATACTGCCTCCACGGTCGAACGGTTACCATGCGGGTCTTGCACGCAGAGGCCCCGGGTTCAATTCTCGGGAAACAAATTACACTTGTAATCATCAAATCGATTAAACTCTATTACTCAATAGTAAGGCAGATTTGTCTGAAAATAATGAGTAAGAAACTCTAGGAGATGCTTTTTGAAAACAAACATTTGAACAGATTTATCATTTACGATATTTATTTCATATGTATGTATTATAGATCGAGACAACTTGCAAGAGCTGAACGGGTCACTACCTTAGATTTTTGACATAGAAGACGCAGAAACTAAACTTACAACAGATATACAAACCATATTTGTGTTGTAAGAACGAGCGATTCGTTCTGTGTACCGTTTAGGTTCTCGGGTTTCTCTCATAGAAACGTTTTTTCACATATATTTTTATCATTATGTATTTTTAAAAACATTTTGTATGCCCGTAAAAATATACATAATTTCATTAAGAAAGAAGATAGCCATAAAATTAACCTTAGAACTAAGTCCAAACCCATGGTACCACGATTTCGTTTAACTAAGGTAAACGATTCTTTTAGGGGAACAGTATACGTTTTTACAAGATTCCGGAGCATGTATTAAAATTATCACTTCCTTATATAGATTTTAAGACTTTCGTGGTTATTCACTAAATGATTATCACTAGTATCAGGTTTCTTACCACGGTATGACTTCTTTTTATTTTCCCGATATTTCGGAACGGTTGCACGCTCCATGGTCACGGGTTGACTGGAGCGGCAGATGACAGCTTTATGAGCAGACATATCTGTCTACCCTCTTGCGCTGTCGACGACTACCTTCATCGCGATTTGTTGTGGCGTTACCATTGTCACTCACTTTTTTCACACAAACCACACTCACTATATCCACACGCGAAACTGAACTCGAGGTGTTTTTGTTTTTATTACTGCACGCACTAAGGACCGGATTCCATGCACTGGACAGTTTAAAACCATCATCACGGTTAAAGGTTATGTACTTCGTGATCTCGATGGCTTCTCGTACCAACCGTGGTATGTAGTGACGTTCTGTCGAGAGTACCTGGGGGCTATGCAACTCGATCCAGTGGTTAGTGTCAGTCTGTGTGAGATGTTGTGCTATAGCCGACTTCTGTGCATCATTGTTTTTTACTGCTCGGATGTGTTTCTTCATACGATCGACAATTGTTCGTTTAGTCTGACCGATATACGAGCTCCCACAGCTGCAGTTCACTTTATAGACACCCGGTGTTTGTAAAGGAAGGTGGTCTTTTGGTGAACGTAACATTTTTCCTATTTTGGTTAAGGGGGTGAAAACAGTTTTTATGGAAAACTTCCTTAGCGACCTGGCTATTTTATCTGTCACCCCTTGTACATAGGGCAGAAAAACTGGTAGTCTCTGTACGTCAATTTGCTTCTTCCTTTTGTGTATTGGTTTAAATGTTTTTATTTTGTATCCATTCTGTCGCAAAACCGTCTTAACATATATCCAAAAATGCAAGCGCGCGATTTTTCTCAATTTCACAAGTGAATTTCATTTTGTTATGGGTGTTATTAAGACGTGCTAATTAATTTTGTATATGTTGCTCCTTTCCTTCCATTATGCAAAACACGTCATCAACATACCTCTTCCATAATTTTATTGTTGATGGTGCTGACAGAATGGCGGCGTGTTCATAGTATTCCATCCAAATGTTGGCAACAAAGGGAGCAACGGGACTGCCCATCGCTACACTATCAATCTGAAGGTAGTATTGGCCATTATACCGTACAGAGACTACCAGTTTTTCTGGTCTATGTACAAGGGGTGACAGATAAAATAGCCAGGTCGCTAAGGAAGTTTTCCATAAAAACTGTTTTCACCCCCTTAACCAAAATAGGAAAAATGTTACGTTCACCAAAAGACCACCGTCCTTTACAAACACCGGGTGTCTATAAAGTGAACTGCAGTTGTGGGAGCTCGTATATCGGTCAGACTAAACGAACAATTGTCGATCGTATGAAGGAACACATCCGGGCAGTAAAAAACAATGATGCACAGAAGTCGGCTATAGCACAACATCTCACACAGACTGACACTAACCACTGGATCGAGTTGCATAGCCCCCAGGTACTCTCGACAGAACGTCACTACATACCACGGTTGGTACGAGAAGCCATCGAGATCACGAAGTACAAAACATTTAACCGTGATGATGGTTTTAAACTTTCCAGTGCATGGAATCCGGTCCTTAGTGCGTGCAGTAATAAAAACAAAAACACCTCGAGTTCAGTTTCGCGTATGGATACAGTGAGTTTGGTTTGTGTGAAAAAAGTGAGTGACAATAGTAACGCCACAACAAATCGCGATGAAGGTAGTCGTCGACAGCGCAAGAGGGTAGACAGATATATCTGCTCATAAAGCTGTCATCTGCCGCCGTCCAGTCAACCCGTGACCATGGAGCGTGCAACCGTTCCGAAATATGAAAATAAAAAGAAGTCATGCCGTGGTAAGAAACCTGATACTAGTGACAATCACTTCCTTAGTTTAAATCTTACATTAAAAGTATTTTCATTAAAAAATCATATTACAAAATTGAAGACATGTTTGGAAAAACGACGTGGATTCCACACAAATTTGATTCAAAGTGTATTCCATAGCATTTAAGTTTATTTGAAAAGAACAATCCCTAAACTTTCTTGCTCGATCTTCTCAGGGAAGTCAGCTTAGTGAACGAGCACTAACTTAAAATACGACGTTTTCAAGTGTATAATTTATTTTATCTATGAAATAAATGATTCTTTGACTTGTGTGAGTGTTGTGTGTGTGAGTGTAAAGTTTTTCTTTCAATATGGTTTGACGGGTGAAACTCTTTGCTAAAAACCTTTCAGTTTGCCTCATTAAAGCCTCCTGTGGCCAGCTGAAGTATTTGCTACTGAGGGGGAATGCCACGCTGGCCGCTACTTCCAACAAAGAATACGTTTAGCTATCCAAAGGGGAAACGATTGCCCGCCTCTTAAACACGATGCGCCAGGCGAGCCTAGATGTCATTTGTTACATTTTACCAGGATACTACATACTTTTTGTATTTCTTTGTAAAAACAAATGTTTATTTCTGATTTAGACCCGAAAAAATTTGTTATGTTTGCTAAAGTAAGGTTTAGTCATGGGTAAATTTAATGTTTTTGCTGTTTGATTGCAGATTGTCATGGCAAGTGAACAAGCGATCGGATGGAGTGGAGCGTTGATAGCCAGTATACCTGATGCGACAGCTAGCATTCAAGCTAAAGTAGTCGCCCCACTACGCGTTGAACCTTTGAAGGTATGTTTACTAGTGTTCGATATTCTGTCTGTGTTATTCAATCTATAATGATATCAAATGCTTTGCGTACTGACTGGAACGAAATTGCCTGTGTTGTGTCGTCGGTGTTGACACTGTCGCGAAAAACCAACTTTGTGTAAAATAAATTCATGTTCTTTTAGGACTTCCTCTATGGTTTTCTATAATTGTACCTTTTTTATTAAAAAATACGAACCTCTAAAGTTTGTGGAATTACATTTATTGTACATGTATTGTTTTATTGAAATCGGTTAACGGAAAGTGGGTGAAATCCAGTAAAGCGGATTCGTCCTCTAATTTACCACCCTTAGAGGTGGAATATTTTTTTCAAATTTGAATAGGATCACTATTGAGGTAATCCCTTGTCGAAATCGCTTCACGAATGTCGAAACAATCGCGTAACATATACATAAGAAAATACAGTCGAATTGAGAACCTGCTCCTTATTTGACATTGGTTAAAAAGTGCTATCAAGGTGTAACGAACAAAACTTTGTGTCATTGTCCGTCCCTCCATACTAATGTTACCCGTAGATTTATGCCGCTGTCGTCGTGAAAGAAAGAACGCGTGAATAGTTTGGTATCATTTTGGGGAGAATAGCACAGGTAATTTGTTAATTACTAACAACTACAAGCGCCATAATACAGTCACCAAAGCCGCGTGGTTCAGCCTCTTTACGCCACAACTTGTAAGATTTGCGCTTAAAGGATATTTTATTTATTTCGTAAGATTTTTGTAAATAAAATTATTGAAAAACGGCAAGCCAATGAAGCTTATGTACACGATATGTGTTAACGAGCGACTGAACATTTACGATACCATGTAAGTAGATATATAATAAAATAATATATCGATCCCTCTTATGTAAACAATATTAAACCGAATTATTAATATTTTGAGAACGCTTTAATCTATTGAAAGCACTAAAATATACATAATAGCTGCGACTCTTACTTTATTGCAATTACCGCCAAGCAGTAACGTCAGATTACTGTGCTCCGGTTTTGAAGGGTGAGAGTCCTGGTGAAATTACAGGCATATGGGACTTGTCAAATTATGTCTCAGGGTGACGGGCGCAGTGGCAGTGCCCCTCAGATCTTTGCGATTTAACGCTCTGAATGCACTTCAACTGTTATGGACAGGCGTGTAGCTTACCATCAGGCGCACGACTTGTTCGTCCCGTCACTATTTTTTCGTCATTATTTTTCATCCTTTATAACTTAACTGCTTAGTATAGACCTACATGAAAATAAATGATTTGTAAAAAAATGCAGCTGTTTTTGGAGCTTATGATATATTACGTAGATGAGTAGATAGATAGAAACAACGCTTTGGCGACCCGCTGACAATGCTTTTAATTATTCGTCGCCGTCAGCGAGCCACTGCTCCAGTCAGATGCCAATAATATGTCTGAGAGATAATTATTATTTTAATATAATACGTATACCATTTTAAAAGTATATAACACTAAACTAAAAATAATTTGTAAAACATAAACAACTCTGCCAATATTGAATAATGTATTGAAATGCTCAGGCGAGTTTGGGCCGATACTGTTCGTCCAACGCATACGCAGCAGGATCGCTTGTACGACATGGACCTTTATATATAAATCTATTTGGTGTAACTAGGTAAACATAGCTTGGGAAGCTGAAACAGCGTCAAACATCGCGACAGTGACGGGCGGAAGTGGTCGTTACAGCGTAGAGACACCGGCGGGCGTAAGTGGTTTTGTCCAAGATGGCTCGTTGGGCATGAGCGTACCCGCGCCTGGTAATTACGACCTTATCATCACGGACTTATGCGTGAGCGAACGGCAATTGATTGAGGTAAGTTTTGTTTTATTTTGTTCGTCGGGATAAAGCGACTTTAAATCCTAAGTAAATGCAGGTGCAATACTCTAATAACACAGTCAAGACTGCACTGAATGTTTTGTTTTACTTAGTTATGTTTAGTAAGTCGGTAGGCAATATTCAACTACTACCCTAATTTTTAAAATTCTGGTGTAAAACCTTCGCTTTGCGATTTTTGCATTTTGTTTTTATAAACGTCACTTTATAAAACTCGTCGCGTAGTTTTTAAGACTAAACACTGAATTAAAGACTAATAACAATAATCTTTTAAGCCCAGGGCGAAGTGTATAATAGATAATAATACGCCAGACATTGCATTGCAGAGGAATTGCCTGCTCTATACCCCAGAGTAACGAAATCATCTTCATGAGCACAAATCACAATACCCAATTAAAAAAAAAAAAATTTAAAATTTATTTCTGGCCATGGAAACAAAGTCCTTTAGCCCAAAACATAAAAATAAGTTTTTCTGTAAATATGGCCGCCACAAAGAGGATAGGCAATTTGAGGCGGCGTGCTTGGATTGACTCGGGATTCCTTTAGAACGAACGGGCCGATACGGGTATTTTAGTTCGAGATTCATATAATTTCGCGTTTTAATCTTCGATTAAGGCACAATAGCACTATCCTATTCCACTTTAAACTAGATTTCACAAAATAATTGAAAGTCAAAATAAAAACGACACTTTTCCCTCCAATAGGTCCAGAGCGAATCCCCACAATACCCAATCAGTGGTAGTGTTGGGACAATGAAAAGTTTCCGTTTAAAAAAAAATATACATCAGAAACATGTGTACTTTACATTTTTCTTTTCACTGTCAAAAGTTGAAGTTACTAAACAAAAACGATGGATCCAACAACAAGTGGTGGTGGTGTAACGTGGTTGTTAGAGGTTTTTTTTCGTTGTTGTGAAATCATTTTAAATCTCGTTTTTCTTTGGGTGACTTTTACCTATATAAGTTTATTTTATAAATCATACTAAATAAAACTTCTAAATTTACTTCTGAACGTAGAACAGAATATGAGCCCTCCAAATTATATTTTTCCAGTTTTTCGGGATTTTTTCCGGAAAAATTTCTACTATTTGAAATTTTTCGGAAAATTACCCAACAGTAATCAGGGGTGACTTTTGATTTACAAAAGTTTGTTTCTAAATTGTTACCGGAAATCGAACCCAGTACACCCTCATCACTTGCCTAAGGTGCAAACCGCTGAGCTAAAACGTTGTGAAATAAATTACCAATTAAATTAATAATTTTGCTCCACAGGTAACCATAGAAGAAGTGTTAAGTGTAGAAGTATCGACTTCTCGCGCAGTTTGCGTCGGTAGTTGCGTGCCTATTATAGCGCTAGTCAAAGGTGTATCGCATAGATATTTGACTGCTACCCGGTCGCCTGAATGGCGTGTGTCAGGGAACGTCAATATCAAGGAGGGTACTATTTGCGGATTGAAAGAAGGTTCCGGACGAGTTCGCGCTTCTCTTGGTGGTGTTTGGAGCCCTGAAGTTGAAGTGAGTATGTCTATAGTTTCTTAGAGTGGTAGTAGGTGAATTGAGCCAACGATATGTGGTCTTTGCCACGCCCAGTAGGGCTAGCACGACAGGGCGGCGCGACTTGTGCGAGAGCGACTTAGAAGCGCAAGATAGTGCTATTCTCTATGCGCGATACGATACCGCAATCCTATGACGTAGATTGTGCTAAAGGGTTCGTTTCCCGTACCCCGCAGTTCACTAAACGGTGATCGGTCGAGAGGATTTGAATCCAAGAGTCCCACGGCCAAGTTCTCCACAAACTTTTTTATAAATAACTTTTTAAAAGCATATTTAACTTTGCTTAAGAATGTGCTGTACAATTGTCGCAATTTGCAGATATTGGTGTTCCCACCTTTAAAAATAATCCCGGAAAAAGCACGTCTCCCGCCAGGAGCGCGCTTGCAGCTGAGACACCAGGGAGGCCCCCCATCGCACCTCGCTTCTCTTCAGTACAAAGCTGTATCAGGAGTTAACTATGTTGAGGTACTTTACATTACATAATTTACAGTTTCCATGCTGATTTGCCACTCAGAGGTCCCGGGTTGGATTCCCGGACTGGGAGAAATATTTGTATGGCCTACATTTATTTCTCTCGTGAGTTTGGGTGTAATTTATGCTACATGGCACCCGTGATACAGGGTTTGCCTGGTGTGGCTATGAGTGTGCGTTATTTATTTATGTTATATATTACTTTTTATTCACTTTTCTAATTTGAATTGGATGACGATTGTGATTACTTGCTATTATCGTTGCTACAGCTTATATATTTTTTGGATTCTGAATTTAATTCAAGTATCGTATTTATTTTTCATTTTGTTTATTTGCACAATACAGATAGACTAGTGTTGTCTCAATTAAAAATTGCCACAACATGTGATAGTCAAACACAACTATACTCTTGTCAAATTCGATACAGCATAAACGTTAACAAACAAAAATATGTTTTTGGGGTTTTCACCTCAGTTTTACAGTTACCACAATTTCAATGTTTTTCCCCGAAATTCGGTTAGGATATGTTTAATTTTGTTCATAACAAATTTATAATCACCAGTAAGTGATTTGAAACCAACATAAACATAATTACCAATAATTAATTATTTATAAATCTATGTCATGCTAATGGTTTTAATGGAGATATTGCAAACATTCAAGTTCGAATAACGCACGCACACACTATAATAATAACAGTAGTTAATTTAAGTTCAGAATTGGAAATTGACTATTCACATACGAATACCACCTCCCTGACAGACCGATAGAGTATGACAAATGCCAAACAAATCACTGTTCTTTCCACTTGATTATAATTAAGATTTCTCTATAATGCCAACAATTATAATTTGTAGGCTGAAAAGGCTAAGTTTAATAAATATTTATTATTTATTGGTAATTAAATTTTTAAGTATATTTTGTTCCCTTATTCTAGGTCTCATCAATAGGATCTGTCCACGGTGTATCATTAGGAAAGTCGGGAATCAAGCTTGTGGCTACAGACGTTGCAAATGTTGAGATGGCTAGTGCACTGTCTGAAGTCGAGGCAAGTATTGAGACATTTTTTTTAAATGTACAGTGTCAAGAGCACGCCTAACTTAGCTAAACAAAGTTTGGCTGCTTAAGTTATGTTTTAAATTGAACTCAATGTCGCTTGCAGTGAGACCGGTTCAAAGTTGTAAGTGTCAAGTTTGGTGTGCTCTTGGCAGTACCAAAAATCACTAAGTGTTTGCTAAGAAAACGCTGATTGTTCAGTGTTGTTTTCCTAATAGAAGTTCAATTGTAGTTGGTACAATGAACAATACATGTAAATAATTTCAATTGTAATTCGTTTTCTGAAATAATCACGTCATGTGGTCCGAATTTTGTTTTATTCTCAAATAAACATGTGGTTCGGATTGGTCTATCGTCATTACAAAAAAAGTCCAATACGCATCTAGCGTATTGGACTCCGCAATCTACGTGATGGAAAGTGCCGATGAGGTCGACAATGAAGCATGCACACCTAAATAATGTCCAGTCACACTCGCCTCAGAATGGCCTAAGTTATAGCGTTCAGGGAATAAGTCTGTAGGCAACAATTTTTGATATGCTTCGATTTATATGTAAACAAGATAAGGCTCACACAAAGTTTGTAGAAAAGTTGACAAAGTAACTATTACAGTGTAACTATTCTATTATGTTTCAGGTAGTACCAATATCAGGGCTTCGCGTTCGCGCTGCTACTCAAACGTTGCTAGTGGGCAACCCTAGTCCAGTATGGATAGAAGCCATAGGGCTTACAGCGGCGTCATTGGGGTCTCTTTCACCAGTACCTAGAGTCACATTTAGCGTGCGAGATCCAGCCTCTGCTAGACTATATACTTCACATGTTGACGGTAAGATTAAGGATTTTTTAACATTTTGTTTTTTTGTGCTTTCCACCTATTTAAAAGGCTCTTTGATTAATTCATATCATATACATATATCGACCTCTCCTACGTAAAGTATCGTATGTCGAAATTGTCAAGTTTACAGGGGAGCGTTTTAAAGTTCTGAATTTACTGAAATAAGCATAACACGTGACTTTAAAATTTCTCAGTGTTATTCATCAAAGCTCGTTACTCACATAGAGTATTATAAATTTCTAGCTATCAGTTAGATGATCTATTAGATTATCACTCTATGTGAGTAAGGAGCTTTGTCGAATAAAACGGAGAACTTTAAAACGCTTCCCTGTAAACTTGGCAATTTCGACATACGATACTTTACGTATGCGGATATGTCAATCTGTATTTAACCTAACAATTGTTTATTATTTCTTAGATATGTTGGAACGATCGGTAGCCGAAGGTCTGTCTGTGAGAGTGGTACCGTTGAAAGCGGGTCTTATTACGATCGACGTTAGAGTACGCAACATGGGACAGGTATGATTAAAGTATAAATTTAAGATTATGTATAGAATTTAAATTATAGTCTGTCTTTTTTGAAGACGGAGTAAAATGACAGTTCATTGCGCAAAAATGTTGCCCGCTTGCCAGAGGCTAGTGATTGCAGTCCATAAATATTCTATCGACTATCGACTGAATATTGGTCACGCTTATGGAATAAATAAATAATCGAACTTGTTCCATTTGAATTATCCTCGACCCATTATTCATCCTATTACTGAGCCCAAGTTAATTTGAATTGTCAATTTTTGTAAGTTCACACATACACTGTGTTTAGAACTATGTTTATGAAAAATATAAAGTGGGGATATATTTGAGTTTTTCATTTTAATTCCATATAGATAATCATATTCGCCAGTTCTTGTTAAAATGTGTGTGAATAAAAATTGATCTCGATACTAGTCGGTCATCTGTTAAAATAAGAATAAAGAAGACAATAAGGCAGTTATTAATCTTATTCGCGTTTCACAATTCAGTCATTTTTGGCAAAATTTGATCTTCACAGTCTATCGATAAAATTATCGACAACAACCACATAACTATTTAAAATTTTATGAAAACTGGCAACCATACATATGTCATTTTACTCCGTCTTCAAAAAAGGCAGACTATAGTATGTAATACTAAACTTAATCTTTATTTCGTAGGTAAACAAATTACACTGAATTCGTACTGTGCCACTCATTCATAAGGCCGATTCTTCTGAGAGGAATGAGTAATAAACTTTAGGGGTTGCTCTTTTTAAACATTTGTTCATATTTTATCATTTTCAATATTTATTTCAAATATCATAGATCGAGACAACCCGCAACAGAGTCAGTAAACGGGCCACTGCCGTGGATTTTTGCCATCCAAGTACGCAGAAGCTGTGTAAATAACCATTAATGTAAAGTTTTTGTTTCACTACCTCGTTTCATTACCTACTGTCATTACCTCGTAAATGGCACATTTTGATAGCAAAGTAATCATATATTTACTGTCGGGTAATAAATTGTCTTTACATTTACGACGTTTCTCTGTAATATTCAAGTGTTTATTAATTTATTTTTGTTTATATTATTGAGAAGAATAAAACAACTGTATAATATAAGAATATGAGTGTGTTTTTCATTTTAAGCATTTTTTAACTAATGGATTTTACCAATTTAGGTGGCAGAAACGCGTTCTTGGGACAGCACAATAGAGATCTTAGCCATATCAGACATCCGAACTTCAATAGAAGGATTAACCAAAGAACTTTCTACCAGCGATCGTATAGCTATTACTCCTGGCTCTGTTATACGACTGAAAACTCTGCCTAGAAGTAACTGGAAGGCTTATACGGACGGAGTCTTTGAATTGACTACTAATGGTGAAATAAAGGCGTTGACCCCGGGTTATGGTGTTATCGTAGCACAACATAACGATGAGAGGAACAACGTTTATAGAGAATCTGTAAGTACCTGTTTGTAATTCTTAACTCTTCATTTGTGGCAAAACAGATTGTACAGAAGTTCGCAATTATATACTGCGTATGTATAAGTACAGTTTTTATTGCGCTCGGCCAAACATTACGTACAAGCATATTGAAGATAATATTGTACCCATGCACTAAACAATAATAAATAATAAATAATCAGAGAAGTAAACTAGGTATAACATTTTTTTGCACAGAATAATTAAAATTTTATCGAATAAATGGGAGTGGAAAATTATGTATTACACTTAACTTCTAATTACAAAATATATCGATAAACTGGAATTGAGTAACGAAAAAAGTATGATTTTTTTTGTGTACAAGTGAAACATATAATGAAAAATTCCATATCAGGACGTTTTGTTTGTACTTCTAATTGCGTAATCGAAGCTTTCTATATATAAAAATTTGTAAAACTGTTGAAGCCCTCACTTAGTTTATATGGGAGATCAAAAAATTCAATTTTGCGTCCGCAAATGGGCAAAGCGTGATCGACTCGCCGTTTCTTTTTGTAATATCAAGGGATAGGACGAACAAGTGGTGCGCTTGGTGGGAAGCGACATGCCAACTCTTGACAGTTGCAGTGCACTCAGCTTTAAATTGCAAAAATCTGAGGGGAATTGCCACTGCGCCCGTTACCCGGAGACAAAGTTTACAAGTTCCATGTCACTGTAATTTCGCGAGGACCCTTACCCTTCAAAGTTGGAACGCAGTGATGCTCACATTATTGCTTGGCGGCAAAAACAGTTACGGCGCCAGTACTTTCCTGAACGAACTATTTTACAAGGATTTCTACTGCTAAACGCTTAGTTTATTAAAAGACTTGTTATTTATTAATCTAATTTCAATATCTGCACAGGTCATCCACGTAGAAGTAGCAACACCGCATTACTGTACAGCCGAGCCAAGCGGTGAAGAGGGCGAGACGGCCGTCCGACTAGTGATGCGAAACAACGTCGGTAGGGAGTTACTCGCGCCTGATGCAAATGTGTCTGTTATATCGCCTATTCCTGCTCATGTTCGACGTGCTACTAACAGGTAAAACACCAAACTTTATTTTTTGATTTTTGATAACGACTTTAATACCTTATACTTTTAATACAATTTTATTTGTGTGTTTATGCTAAGAGACACCAATCTACAGCAACGTTATTTATATAGCTGTTTGGTCTAAAAAAAATCTTGATTCTGGTTGACTCGTGTTAAGTTACAATCTGTAGGGCTAGGACAATAGGGCGCGAGAATAGCAGTATCCCGCGCTGTATATCGCTTTCGCTGAAGTCGCGCCTTATCGTGCTAGTCCTATTGTATAGAGACATATTTGGCCCAAATTTGTGTAGATTCACATGTCCAAAAAAGTAATTACATATACATTCGACGGTTTTGAATAGAACACTACCGTGAGACTCAGGCGTATTAACTAAGGTCAATCTTTGAAAAAGACGCCCAAGGACCGCGGTAATTTTAGTACCATGTCCATTTCAACACCGTCGCAATGTTAGTACCATCATCATTTGTGCACTTTGGTCATTGGTTCCCGAAAGGAACTGATGAATAACTCGCGTATTTAAGTCGAATTTTTGTTCAACATGTTTCGAACCAGTTCCCGGTCCTTAAGCTCAATAATTAAGGACCTGGTTCGGAATATGTCGAGCAAAAATTCACCTTAAGTACGTGAGTTTTCCGTTACTTTAGTTAATACATTCAACGACAAAATAACAAAAATAAATTGTTTAATTAACCAATGAGATTGAAAACAAGATTCATATTTTATTAGGTATTATATAACAATGTTTTTATTGGATATAGTAAACATTTTAAATATATCTATAATAAATGAGTTCCAGAATACAGAGGGAAAAGGTTCATAACCTGCTTTCTGTACTTAATTAATTTGCAGCGCTTTCGGCAACGAAATTTTACTCGCCGATTTGGACTCGACTGGCGCGTTCATGGTTTTCCAAGGCGTTGCTAGTGGCGTGACTGTTGGCGATGAAGTATGGGTCACTGGTACGGATATGCGCTCTGATAGAGTTGTTGGTAAGTTACTGTTGCGCTTGATTCGGCTATGGTTAAATCAGTATAGAGTCTTTTTTGAAGATGGAGTAAAATGGCATTTGCAGGGTTACCATAAATTATAAATAGTTATGTAGTTTCATAAAATTTGAAATATTCATGTAGTTTTATCTATAAATTGTGAAAGTAAAATTTTGTCAAAAATATCTGCATTGTGAATGTTGCGAAGTTTTCGAATTAGAAAGAATTAGGTTTTCACTTTCGTTTGTTATTTTGACGTTGGTTTACTATAGTACCGAAATCAACTTTTATTCATATACATTTTAACAGGAACAGGCGGATTTGATTATCTATATTGAATTAAAATGAAAAACTTAAAAATACGTCTCCTCTTTGTATTTTTAATAGACATAGTTCTAAATGCATTGTATGTATGTATGAACTTACAAAAATTGACAGTGCAGAGAACCTGTGCCTAGCAATTGGACGAATAATGAGCCGATGATGATTGAAATTAAACAAGTTCGGCTATTTATTGCATAAGCGAGACCAACGTGCAGTGGATAGTTGATAGAATATTTATCGACTGCAATCACTAGCTGCTTGCAAGCAGGCAACACTTTTGCGAAATGAACTGTCATTTTACTCCATCTTTGAAAAAGACGCACTATACTTTTTTTTTACACTTCTTCGCCATAGCTGAATTCGTTAAGTGAGGTCCGTTCATGGCTGCATGATGCAGAATATTTCTATGATTTATTAAGGTCCTTGTTTCACATACTATTATTTTAATATGAAATGACCGGATTTACGGTAAAATAGTTCCACTAATTGTTGTTACTGATAAAATATTTATGGCCTTTTGAAGGCGTCCTCAAATAATAACTAAGGCACTTTATAACGACGTCGATAAACGTTATCATCCTAGGCTTTGAAAAGAAGTTTACTAATAACTTTTATAACGCTGGTGTATCCACAATCCGGTGACGTGATTATAGTATAGATAAAACGTTTGTTTCGCACAAACAATTAGAATCACGTCACAAGGTATAACACAAAAGCACATAGAACTTAAATTATTACTCTTTGATATAAACACATTTATAGACAAAAAGAAAATTTTATACTGGTCATACCTGTTTGAGCTGAAATGGCCCTGACTGTATGCTATAAATATGATATGCAGTTTAATATTTTAAAAGCATATAAATAATGCCATTAAAAATAAGATCTCGTATGTGGTTACTGAGTCGAAATGTGATAGATAGGTAATCAAAAGTTAACGGAATTTAAATTTGTAGAATAAACTTGTGGTTATCGCTAGCTGCCATATGCGCTGTGAGATGCAGATACTGATAAGCGATCTCTACAGTACCTACTGGGACAATTGTTGTATTTCCTTTAACCCTTTCAACCATTCGACTATATGGGTCGAATGTTGGCAGATGCATGCCGTACTTGCTCACGGTTTTCCGATGCCTGTGTGTTTCCAGCTATTGGCGGTTGGGCGATATGTCTCGAAGGCGTGGGTTGGCGAGCTCCTCCCGGCGTAACTCTTCACCAAGGCAGCGGTGTCACTTTAGCTGTACTCAGCCGTGATGTGTCCGCTAAGCATGTATTGCGCATGGACCGCAGTACCAACATTTATACTGTGCATCAAATTCCCATACAAAAGGTAAGCGCCGGTTGCTTATGCCTAGATTGTCAAGTTCCTTTTTTTAATTAATAAAAGAAGTTTCCTTTGTATAGCACTCACCAATAATAATTGAACTTCCCTGTCCCATACTCACGGTCACTTTTATTGGGATTATTGTTGATCTTATAATAGTTTTTAATATCCTATTATAGTTAATTTTGATGACCTTTCCCGTCCTCGGCGGAGTCAATGTAGACAAACTAACTTTTCTATATTGTCTCAGGTTTGGATGTTTGTGGTACCCTTGTTATTTCCGATTCCCAAAACACAAGTGCTATAGTTACTTACTTTTTGATCGGAGTAACGTATGTGATGTTGTTTATTGTATAATAGTGATGTCTGTAAAATACACTATTCCGCATTAACCTCCTATAATATTTCATTGCTTAAAAATGGAGAAGTAACTATAAGCTGTAAGTGTAATTCAGGGAAGCTGTAATGCGTTTAACGTTAGGTTTTGACGGTCGTCAATAACGTTTCAACAGATCAGTATTTATGTACACTTTGGACCATTATTGTCGTGAGCACCATAGAGTTAAATTTAAATCTTTAGTTTTGATGTGCCCTTGACCTTGTACCATAGAATTGTATATCACTGATGATGCTCTCAATTGGTTTCTCATAATCGTTAGGTGATTTAATGGAACCTTGTTCACAGCTTCACCTTCACCTTTCTATAACATTTATGGGAAGATACAAGTAAATTATTTCAATACATTTTTTATTTCAGTTTGAGTTCGTTCCCGGTGAATGGCCATCGGCAATGGTGCCTCTCTCCATCGAGTCATCCGGTTTAATATCTGGGCCCCTACTATGCGTCGAAGACCAAAAATACGCGTTAGAAGGCGTGCAAGTCGAACTTCCGTTTAAATGTCGAACGAAACCGCCGCATACGGCCCAGGCAGTTTTGGATATTGCAAGTGGTATGTGTTTTATAACATTCTCTTTACAGTTGAAGGTATATTTCATCACTTTTATTATTTACAAATATACTTACTGTATATCTTTTTTTTATAACATCAAGTGACGGGACAAACAAGTCGTGCGCCTGATGGTAAGCTACACGCCTGTCCAAAGCAGTTGCTGTGCCACTCAGAGCTTCAAATTGCAAAGATCTGAGGGGCACTGCCACTGCGCCCGTCATCCTGAGACATAAGTTGACAAATCCCATATGCCTGTAATTTCACCAGCAACCTTACCCTTCAACCGGAACACAGTAATGCTGACATTAATGCTTGGTGGCAGAAATAGGTAAGGCAGTACTGTACTGTACTGTGTGTACTGTAGTAGGGTAGTACTACCCTTTTTTTTTTACTTGGGGGAAATCCTCATGGATATCTCTCTGCTGCGGGGGCAACAGAGAGATCATGTCGGACTTCTACCGACTAAAACCCCACGGTGTTCCGTCCCTGCACCTTTTGCCGGGACTACGGGAACGCTTTCGCACTCTTCCGCGGTCCCGACGGCGCTGGCCCTCAGCCGAGGGCCCCTTCCCGTTGAGGTGGAGCTGGAGAAACACCACCCCATTCAACACTTACAGGGGCACGCAGGAATACCGCGCGCGCCACCTCGGGATCTATACATTACGGGCTGCGGACGCCCCCGCGTCCACCGCCAAAACCCCTGTTGTGGGGGTTGAAGGAGGGCATGATAGTGCCTCCTCCGACGCCCTGCTCTCCTGCGGCGGATTGGAAGAAGGGTGGTAGCCTCCCTCTCCCGCTCCGCAGCTTCCTTCTGCGACATTACGTGTTCGCAGAAGGATACTACCTCCCTCCACGACCTGTCACTTTCCAGCATTGATTTGATCATTGCAGGGAGTGACAGGTCGTGCCCCACTGCGGCAACAAGTTCACGGCGCTCATTGGCCCAGGTTGGGCACACTTGCAGCGTGTGCTGTGCCGTGTCTTCACAGCAGCCACAATGGTTCCCTCCGGGCTATATGACACAGGTACTTTCCGAAGCAACCATGCCCGGAAAGCACCTGCACCAGCCGGATAGTCAAGGACCCATGCGCCCTTCTCAAAAACCGGACGGATAGCCTCCACGGTCCAGCTCCCGGCTCTGGGTTGGGCCAGTCGCCCCCTCCACTTTCTAAGCAGGGACTGACGCGCATGAAACTTCCACGACTGCACTTCCTGCAGCGTGGAATCCTCGCCACGGAGACGGAGGTCAATGCGCCATTGATACATGGCTGCATAGACCTCCGCCTCCAGATCCCAGGGAGGAGACTCCGCTAACAAGCACGCCGCCTCATAGGATATGGTGCGATATCCTCTGATAGCCCCGACCGCCATCACCCTCTGAGATCTCCTCAGGAGTGCGATGTTTTTCTCTGTAAGGGCGTCAGACCAGACGGGAGCCCCATATAGAGCCATCGAGCGCACCACTCCCATGTACAGGCGACGGCTGCCCGCTTTGGGCCCTCCGAGGTTGGGCATCAGCCGCTTTAAAGCAGCAGCCGTTCCCATTAAACGAGGGATCATGCGAGTAAAGTGTTCGCGGAAGTTCCATCGAGATCGAGAATGCGAGTCTCACCGATAGTGACATGAGAACTCCGTGGCGGCGCCCGCCGAAGGCCATGAAAGCACATGGCCTCCGACTTGTTAAGCGCCACCCGGAGTCCCAACATCTCTATTCTACCGACAACCTGTGCCACCGCCTCCGTGGCAAGACGGGCAGCGTCCGCGAAGGTCTCACCTCGTACCATCACCAACGTGTCATCTGCGTAGCAGATCATGCTGGCGCCCGGAGGGAGATCTCCCCGTAACACCCAATCGAATCCGGTGTTCCACAGGAGCGGTCCTAGCACCGACCCCTGCGGGACTCCGCACGACATTACTGTTTGCAACAACCGCCCCTCCCGCCCAGGGTATGAAATGTATCTCTCAGACAGGTAGGCCCCGACGATCCGACGTAGGTAGGGAGGCACCTCATGGTACTTCAGTGCTTCCCCAACGCAACCCCACGGCAAGGAATTGAACGCGTTGGCGATGTCTATAGACACCGCCAGCATTGCCCCGCCATGGTTTGCCACTTCTTCCGAACAGGCCTTGACGCGAATGATGGCGTCAATCGTTGACCGTCCTACCCGAAAACCGAACTGATGGTCGGATAAGTCGGGACCGTCTCTGCTGATGAGGCGGCCAGCTATGATTCGCTCAAACAGTTTATCGGCCTCATCCAGCATGACAATTGGACGGTAGGCAGAGGGAGAATCTGCGGGGCGTCCGTCCTTCCTCAAAAGCACGAGTCTGCCCGTCTTCCACATACTTGGGAACCGGCCCGTCTCCAAACAGGCATCAAGGAGCTGTCGGAACCGGTTCCCGAGAGCATCTAGGGCCAATACCCATGCACGCCCAGGAATGCCATCAGGGCCCGGAGCCCTGATTTTGGCTCTGAGTCTTAAAATGGCCGCACCAAGTTCTCCTTGTGTCACAGGGGGTACAGGCATATCGATGTCTTCTTGTTCCACTTCTCGAGGAAGTGCCATCACCGGAGGCTGGTGTTCTGCTCTGTTAGGAAACAGGCTGATACAATATCCTGCAGCAGCTGGGGTTCGAGACTCTCTGTCAATGGAGGGGCCCAGGGGCGGATTTTACCCCTTACCGCCTTATAAGGGCGTCCCCGCGGATCATGACTGAGAGTCTCGAGTAGCTCAGACTTTGCCCGGGCCTTAGCGTTGGAGATGGACAGCTGAAGAGTCGTAACACACTGTCTGTATGCCCCATACAACTGTTCCTCCACCTCAGCGTTGCGGCGCCGCCGTCTACGGTGTCTTATGTACTGGCGTCTCGCCTCAACGCAGTTTGTACGGAGATCTGCAATCTCCTGAGACCACCAGTACACACGACGCTTAGGAGGTTGAGGCTTGACTCGCGACATACTTGCGTCACATACTTGCGACATGGCGTCCCGGAACCATTCCGCTTCGTTCTCAACCTCCACGGCCTCGACCGGAGGCGCAAGCTACGACTGCACAATTGAGGCTTCGATAAGCGCCTCCCGGTCTAAAGTCTCCAGCTTCCATCGCGTGGGCGTCGGAGTACGAAGATGACGACGATTGGCTGGGGTCATAGGAGATGTGGAGACGTCAAATCGAATATATAAGTGATCCGACAGCGTCTCCACCCCTTCCAAGACCCGCCAATTCCGAACCATGCGTGCAACAGCAGGAGATGAGAACGAAATGTCCACAATGGATCCACCCTGTCGTCGCACACACGTATTGACCGATCCATGGTTAAGCACCAAGAGGCCTTCAGAGGGATCCCCACGCCCAGGACTTCGCGTTGAAGTCCCCCACGAGGAGAGTTGGACGAGGCAGGGTTTGCCCTATAAGGGCCCCAACCCCGTCCAGAAATGCCTCAAAATCGGCGAGGCATTTATTTGGAGAGAAATACACTCCTATGAGTACTATTTCTCTCCATTGGACAGCCACATACCCCCTTCCCTTCGCGATCGTCGTGAGAGGTGGAAACCCAGAGGCCATCAAGGAAATGATGGTCACCAAGCCATCCACGCTTTCTACCCAGTTATCTCTGGGAGGAACGTAGTATGGCTCGGCGACTACAGCTATTTCTACCTGCCATTCCGCCATGCTCTGCAGCAGCAAGTCCTGCGCGCCGGCGGAGTGGTTAATATTCGCCTGTAGGAGACGAAGAGTCATAATTGATGAGTTAATTTATGACCATTGCCTCCTCTGCCCCCGTTTGAGCGGCTGTTGGCTGCCGGAGTGACAGCAGCTGACGTATTTGTAGTCGCTTTTGTTCCTTTCTTTGGTTTAGGAGGGGAGCACGACTTACTCCCTATCCTGTGACCCGCAGGTCGGTTAGCCGCTACACACAATGAGCATTTGGGCTCGGCAGTACACTTGGCCGCCTGATGGCCGGGTTGACCACAGCGGTAACATAGATCACTGCGATCGATTTCTGTAGTGCATTGTGCGCGCACATGCCCCTTTTCAAGGCACCGGTAGCACTGCATAGGTCTGGGTTGCAGCAGCTTTACTCGTGCTGCAACCCAACCAACAAGCAGGCGACCACTTGTCTCCAGCTTTTTGGCTGCGGTGACGGGACAACGCACCCAGACGGCACCGATCCCCTGGGAGTTAAGTCGGATTTCTCCGACTTTGATACAGTCTACGGAGCAGCCCCCGTAGCTGGCTACGGCGGCGGTCAGCTCCGTGACAGAAATGGATTCGTCTAGACCTGAGATGCGCAGTTCTGCCCTTTTCACAGGTCGGAACACCTGCGTTGAGTGATTCCCTCAGTTTTTGGGCAAGGTTGTTCGCCTTCTCACCACTCGTTGCGCCCGGTACTTCCAACATACGTGCCCCAGTAGCTGCCTGCCGGTATCTCAGGCCGGTAATCCCGCAGCTGGCGAGATCCACCTTTTCTCGCGCTTCAGCAAGGACCTTGGCATACGTTATGCCTTTCTCCTCAGCCCCTGGCTGCAGTGTAATGACTACAGCTGCAGACTTAGGGGCGCGCAACTTCACAGATTGGGTCTTAGGATGAGCAACCACCTTTGGGAGCAACCCGGTTGGGAAACTGCCGCGGCCCTGCCACGTCGCCTCACCATCGTTGTCCATCCCTCGTCTCTTGGCAAGTCTTCCGGTGGGAAGGAGCGAGATTCCGGCTCTTGTGGACCTCTTGCAGGAGGACGAGAACCCGACTGGTTCAAAGGGTCCTTCGCCCCTTTATTTGTTGGAGGACCTGATGCTACCTGGACCTTTCCTACCGCTTTACCTTTAGAGGCCTTTCCTTTAGTTATTTTCTGGCCGCTAAGGTCTACTGTTTTCCTTGAACTTCCAGCCACTGGATGGTGCCTTGAATGAGCTGGCACCACTCCCTGCCTCTGATCAGCTGCGAGTGGCGGGCGAAGGCGTTTTTCAGGAAGCAGTCTCTCCTCCAGTGTCTCCAGTCTCGCACTCACCATACCTCCAACTTGGATCATTACGGAGCGTGTCAGCTCTTCCACGAACCCACTATCCAGCGGACACAACGACTCTGACACCTCCACTCGTTGTGACGATGGCTGAGCAGGAGATTGAGGGACCGAGCTCTTTTGGACATCCCGCAGCTCTTTACGGAGTTCCGTTAATTCCCTGCGAAGTTCTGTCACTTCTCTCTGCAGATGCTCATTGTCAGCCTGTAGTTTAGCCGTCTCTTCATTGGAGGATCTATTGTGTAGAGCCTCCACTGCTGTCTTGATGGACTCTGTCGCGTCCTTCAGGGCACGTTGAAACGTGCCCTTTAGGTTCCTCGACTTGGTCGCCACTTTCAGTATGATGTCAACATCATCTACAACTTGCTTGTTCAAAGCGGCAGCCGTCCGTGAGTCACAATCTTGTGCTGTTACTTGACGCCCTAGAGTAGCCCGTTTTGCACTAACAGCTTGGGCCTGCTCCTCAATTTCAATCTCGGCCCTCAAACGTGCTTCATTACGCTTTTGAGCCAGATATTCTTTGGATGGTAATGGATTCACCCTCTGCTCTCCATTACTAGAAGATGCTGTAGGAGATATGCATCTTTGTCGCTTCCTTCCTTTTTTAGAGCTCCAAAAGCGGTTCGTAGTATCTGATGCCCGCTCTGATGCCGACGTTTGTATACTCGTGTCCGAGTCCGATCGAAGATCCTGCCGAGAGCCTATAATCTCTTGGTGACTTTCCCTAGACCACGGCAGGCGCGCAACTTGCACCACTGCGGCTCTGTCCATGTCGATGGTGGTAGCGGACTCCTCCGTGGTCTCCGACACTGCCATCTGGTCGATTATAACCGCAACTTGTTCAATATTCGTATCCTTATTCAATGCCAGGTTGTGTTTACGGGAGTCGGCTTCCCGCTGACTCACGAGGCAGTTTTTGCCCCCCCCCCCCAGAGTACGAGGGGCTGCCATCCGCCGAAGCGGATGGGCGGGATTCCCCTTTTCGGGGGCCCGCCTGGGGATCATTTTCCAAACTTGCCTTGTTCATGGTTTTTAAAAAGGGGTTACCTCCCCATAGGGGGGGCGCTCTATTGACTCGATACCCTCCAGCCATACATCCCATCGCCGAGCGCCGGAACTTGAGATTGTGGTAATTTTTAGAGAGGTTGTCTTCCTCGCGGCCCTCCTCTGTAAGAGAAGGACCCCCGGTCCCGCTCAATGTGGGATTACGGGTTGCCCGCCGTTGGCTGAGGCCACAGTCCGTCTAGAAACCGACGCGTCCCGCAAAGCGAAAGGCATTACCTTCTGCTTAAAGAGCATATGTGTATGCTCTACTCTTCCGATTCACTGGTCCGCCCCGGCTAACCGGTACCCACCATATCTAGTGGGCGTATCTTGCGACAACGAACCTGCAAACACTCATACTGAGCATCCGCCTGGCCTCTCCGCTATGCCCTCTGCTGATCAGAGGGACATGCGGAAGGGCCCTCCGTTTGCTTCTTAGCTTCACTACAGGCTGGTTTGCCTGCAGCTACTGAGCCCCACCGCGACAAGGTGAGCAAAGACGGGGGGGAGGGTAGTACTACCCTGGACCAACACTTTCACAAGGAACTTTACTGCTACTAATATCTTTTTTCCCCTTTTTTTTTTCAACTAAAAATCAACGAACATTCATATAGTAATATTTAAATTCTAGATTGTGCAGTCATCTTAGATATTTATATGTTTTAATTTATGATTTTCTCAGGTCAGCTCGGCTGTTCAATAATCCCAACATCACCAATAACAGAAGCTTCCGAAGTAGAACTATGCGCGGAATGGGATGTCTACCGTACATGTACACGAGTATTAGTCTTACCACCCATAAAAGTCTCTTCAAACACGCTGTCACTAGGAGAAGCTAACCCAATTTTCAGTATAACCGGACATCCTTTAGCCTTGAAAAGCATACGTTATGCTGTATCACCCGGACTGAAGATCGAACCTAACGTAAAGGAGAACGAAATAAATGTATTAGTGAAGGCTGAAGTTGTCGCATGTGGTATTGGCTGGGTGATAGTAAAATCGAAGTTGACTGCACAGGATGTAAGGGTGGAAGTGGACAGAGAATGTGACATGACATGCGGAACGTTGCTGGGAGCTGTGATTTCGCTTATGATGCCTTACCTTACGACTCTCGTGTCCATCGCCGCGGTCGCTGCGGGATTATTATTTTGTAAGTTTTTATTTTAATATTTTAATGAAGACAATAAGAATTGTAACAGGTTTATTAGGATATTACTTTACCTAAACGTTTTCAATCGTACTTATTATATTTTAATCTTTGCCACTGAAATCATAAGTCAAACTCTATTCCAACTGTTTTCTTAAATATATGTGAACTTTAAGAACGTGCAAATAATTGAAGATTAAAAACTTGCATGAAAACCATGTCCTAAGACTTCCCATTTTAAAAAGAATGTCATATGTGTACTAATAATACAGCTTTATCTTTGCAGTACAAACAAAAATGCAACAAAAGTCCAACATCACACTTAACAAAGAGCCGCCTCCGTCAGTTTTACCTCCTGAGTCAACCCCGCCCCTCAACCGTTCACGTACGTGGGCCCGCAGTCCATACGCATCATCCGGCCCCTCAGTGCCCGTATACGGCGATGCTAGTGTCCTACCAGATAACAGTTTCTCGCCTAATTCAACACGGATGCATTCAAGGTTTCTATAGCAGTGATAATCTCATTTTACTCATCTAAGTAAGTGTTTTAGTGTTATTTGAACTTTTTTGTGTTTTTAACCCTCACTGGGCTTTATAATTTGTAGATGTAAGAATAGGACCATTCGCAAGTTATCGTAGTATTTAAAATGAGTTACGCGTACACTGAGCCACAGACTAAGCTATATATACCATCGCTTGTTTTAAATATGAATTAGAACGCTATGAAAATGATGTAAAGAAAAGTTGTCAAGAAAGAATTTTGACATATTGTGTATCTTTAGATGTGACTCGAGTGTACAGGAAGTATTTTTTCCGATTCTTAAAAACTTATGGTGATCCGTATCCGTAGAACGAAAACAGAACAATTTTATTCAAAGTATTGTATTACACTTTATATATACGTGCCGAAATATTTGTGTCCATGTAAAATATCCGTATGAAACTTGGATAAACGCCCTACATTCACTTACATATTTAGCTTAGAGGTCACAGTTGTGATTAGTATGTATTTTTAAATAGTTATGATATTGCATGACGCTGTTTTGCACTACCAAGCATTTATGTACCAAAAATTTTGTTCAAATTGATAGTATTAAAATGCAGCGTTGTGTGATATCGTGTCAAAGATCCTATCAATAAATTACGTCACGTAAACGCGGGCTTTGGACCCTTCTCTCTTTCATGTCACATTCGACCTAGTCACACTTGCCACTACCTCTGGGCACTGTATTACATTTCTGTACCCCATATGAAAGTGACGTATTTTTTGAAAGGTCCTTAAATCAGGGTCGAATTTCCAACGTAACTTTCCTGCACTGTTAAGGAGTTCACTGTATCAAGCGAGTGCATATGGTCCTAGTTTCTCATCTTTTATATTTAAATACCTTTTGCAACTAATTATGTACAGGCAGGACACGTAAAACAAGCATTGTAGAAAATTTTGTCTTAAGTCATTTATTGGTATTATAGCGTTAAAATTTATAGTTTAAAAAGTTGACTACGTAATTAACCACAACTCCACATACTATATAAGTTTAAAGCTGTAGGGAAACAAAAACTTAATACATAATGTTATTAAATAATTTTCGGTTACTTGGATGACAAAAATCTCGGATCAGGTCTTTTCTACTCATGTTATTTTTTAAATGTTTTATTCATTACTCTCAGGAGAATCAGCCCGATAAATCATTAGTCTAGTAGGCAATGTTTAATACATTTGACCAGTTACCTAACCAATCAAGTTCTTAAGGTAGTACAGTCGATGCCCTAAGATACCAGACCCCCTAGTGGACCTTTTTCTTCTGAGACCCTTCTTACGTATTCAATACATAAGTATAAAGGAATCCCAATTTTTGTTTAAAATTTGTATTTGTGTAACGTAATTAAAGATCAAATCAGTTTAAAAAGTTTCTTAAAACGTCATTCACTAATGATCCAAGAAGGAAGTCATATCAAAATAATTTTAGAGATTAAGTTTATTTAACATTTTTTTTCGCACTGATCCATTCAGAACTAACGAAACGTTTAAACGAAAAGTACTTAAAAAACACTTTTCAATTTAAGCGAAAGCGTTGGTCAGTTCAATACTCAACAATTACAACGTGCTTATGTTTTCAGTCCCGACATCTGTTTCCTAACCAAATTAATTCATCAATGTTAATAATTTTAAAAATGAAAATAAAACTCAAGTTTTACAAATAAACTTACTTATCTTTAAACCTTCAGTGGTTGCTCTTACTTTTCGTTATCAATAAAACATTGCAAGCTTTTTTTAACATATTATAATATTTTTCTAAACAATTTTGTAAACTTTAAACTAAAAAGTGTTTAAGTGAAAAGCGTTTACAAAAGCACACTTTTAAAAAAAAAGTACAATGTAACGTTTAAAAAATAAACAGTTTTTCCCATCTCTACTCAGAACTAAATAGTCGGTTAGGGGGTCAGGTATTTTAGGGCATTGACTGTACAAAAGGTGGTTCTTTTAAAAATTGTAAGGGCTTGTGAACAACATGATTTGAAAGGGGAACCTATGACGTTTTTACACGCACTTCTTGGTGGAATCTGCCTGACGAATGTTTATTAAATAGGATATAATGATGGAATAAATATTTTTTAATTTTTAAATTAAAAAAAGGTAAAATTTACCAGTTTCACCTGATGACTGATACAAGAGACAGTTATTTATTGCTGAAATTAGTTGAATCTGCCCTTGTAGTCTGTAGTTTTAAATTCATTATGAAATATGAGTCTGAACATTTTCTGAGAAATTTAAATAAATTGAATGGGTTATGAAATTTAAAGGATATTTAATTCTGAAAGTCATATTGACTATCAGATTAGACTGTTACTTCCTAGCACATCGCTTGTACTACTTGCGGGCTCCTTTATTGAATTGTGATATAGTTAAGAATGTGTTTTAGGTAGCGGAAAGATTGAGAATTCGACTATGAATATACTGTTATTTTAGGCGTCTAGAATCATTTGGTTCGAAATGTGTATAAAAATGGTGTAAAAGTGTAAAGAAAAATTTCACATCTTGTAATTTTCCTTTAAAATATTACCAATAGGCATAATTTCACAACTTCCCGAGTCGTATTTTTTTAATTATCAATGACACGAAAGAAACGATTACAAATTTTTTTCATCATTTAATAGCAATAGGTCTGGAGTTTTTGAGTTTAGTTACATTTTTTCAATCCAACAAAATACGATTTTTGAAGTTGCCACCCACTTACCCTGCAGTTTCCACCTTTCCCCTCCATGTTTCCAGATTCCAAAGTCCGTTCCCGGGTTTAATAGATATGGCTCGGCTTTCCGTGATGAGCACACCGATGCGTCCGCGTGGGCGGTCGCTCAGCCCACCCGGTTTTGCCCATATGGACGATGACTTTATAAGTGATCATTTCAATCAATTGCTGTTATAGCAGGCTATACTACCATTTTCGATGATTTTTTAAAGGAAATCATCGATAAAATTGTCAAGCTCTTTTTGTATAACACATTCAGTTTGTCCATTTTCTCATGACGGCCGAGAAGTTTTTGCTACACATTAGGTATAACTTGGTATTCTAGAAAATAATGCATTTTGTTGTTAATGTTGCTGTGATTACTGATGACCTTAGAATGTAAGCATCGTATCCAGTCTGTTACTTACGCTTAATGCGTGAATTAATTTAATTTTACAGATAGTGTGTTCTGTATGTTGTATTTTTTAGATTTGTGAAGTACTGCAGTTGTCATGGAAACAATCGCATTTATTTAAGTTCATTGGAAAATTTGTCTTTAGAAAATTCATGTATAAACTGGTGATGGTTTTAAATATCTTTATTGAAACATGATTGTGTTACATATCTGATTAAAGACATGATTTCTACTTTTGAGAAACAAATTAAACAAACAATGAAGTCATTAAGACTTGATTAAAATATTGATGTATGTACAAACAGACATTACAAATATAATCATTTCCGTCAGTTCTTTATTAGGCGATTATCACACTGCCCCGCACCACGCAGCGAAATGCGTGGGACGACGGATCATGCGCCCCGCACTCAGTTGAGCGAGACGCGTTGTCAGTGTGTTGTACGACGCGTGTTTTCTACACAAACTGAGATACTTTGGTACAACGTTAAAAAACGCAGCTTCGTACACCGTTGGCGCGGAACTGTGTGATAATCGCCTTATCTAGTAGTAATAATAATTAACATTTTTCCACTTCCATGTAAAACTAGAAGAGAAAGTTATAGTCATGTAAGATCTCGTCACGACTTTTTCGTGGAATGTAACTTAAATGACGGCGATTATAAGCGTTCATTTCAATCGGTATCGATTGCACAAGGGCCTATTATTTAATAGTAGATTGTATGTACAACAAGTGCATAAAACGCGTCATTTAACCCGAGACGAGTATATCCGTCAGTATATAATTTTACTTAAGTCAAGGGTAAAATGAGTTTTATGAACGAGTTATAAACTCTGCTTTTCACTTCGATTGCGAAGAAATTAAACAGCAATATTACAAATAAACGATTGTTTAATTAAAATTGAATGTAAAATTACAACAATTAGACATATTTAATGGGATGGTTAAATAAAAAAATAAAAAAAAAATAAAATCCAATTTTATGCATTAGAGCATAAAATCCTTTTATATGCAGCCTACACCCTGCATAAGTACTGACTTTAAGAGCATGAGAAGTGAAAAGTTTATTTTTGTTATGGACAGGCGTGTACCTTACCATCAGGCGCACTTGTTCGTCCGGTCGCTTGATATTATAAAAAATATTTTTAAAAAACCCGAAACCTTTACTCTTCATTATCCTCATTAACATAAACAAATTTTGTTTTATTACTTAAAAAGTCAGACAAGTTTATTAACGTCCCATTCGGTCGACTATTATATGGAAAAATAATGTGAATATCTAAAAGCTGTATAATAAAATGTTTTTCGTTCTAATGATTAGAATGGTGTTGAGAGGATTTGGTTTAATGAAAAATAGCCCATAAATTCTGTTTTGTTCCTCTTTCTCTAACATTACCGATAAAGAATGTGAGAAAGATGTCAATTTAATTTTGAATGGAAAAGTAAAACATTCGTGCTGACATTTATGTTACATAATTTATCCTTTTGTATGTTTGGGCCCATTTAATTTTTACATTTGTTAAATTAGAACTGTGCCAATCAGGAGCGCATGACCGATGAACATAATCGGTACCTTTGTATGTGGACAGACCGACTCATATTATTGTAAGATTTATAAAAACATGGGTTTGTTGTACTTTTGTAAAGATATGCATAATTGTAAATGTTGCTTAGTGAATAGTGTGAATAAATTATTTTCGTAATTTAATATTTTTTTGTATCCTCCGAAAGTATTGCTACTTAGTTAATTTGTAAATTATAACTTTTTATAAAAAAAACTGACCTTAAATGTTCGTGGAACTACATCTATTTGCCAAGTTTTATTGAAATCGGATACCAGAAATTCGCGAAGCTGGCTTCATCCCATAGGTTAATACCCTTAGAGGTAGAATCTTTTCTTCAATTTTAAATGGGACTAATACTCTGCCTTCAGAACGAAAAAATGCACAACTGCTGTAAAGTACGCATAGTTGTGACTTTTTTCGTTACGACGGCAGTACTGAGGTACCCTCTTTCTAACAAAAAATAATCATCAAAATCGGTTCACAAATCGGCCGGAGTAATCGCGTAGGTAACATACACAAAAAATGCAGTCGAATTGAGGCCTGCTCCTTTTTGAACTCGGTTAAAAAGTTATTTTCTTATTGGTTATTGACAATATTATATACCTAGACGTTGGTTACCAGAAAAAGGAGGAAAAGGAAATGAATGAATGAAATATTCTTTATTGTACATTAAAAATTACAATGACAACACAACAGTAATGTATTACAGAGTAAGATAATGCACAATAGGCGGCCTTATTACTAAATAGCAATTTCGTCTACGTAACCTTAGGATAGAAATTTAATCGTTGGAACGGGGGAAATTGTTTCAGATTACACTTTTATTTCTTTCTACATATATTTTAAATTCATTACCTCTATTAATATTCCACATTTATAGAAATAACAGTAGTATCAATCATTTATATTCAGCGAAGCCGTGATAGCCTTATGGTTTGACCTACCGCCTCTAAAGCAGAGGCTGTGGGTTCGAATCCGGGCTTGCACCCAGGATTTTTCGGAATTTACGTGCGAAATTTAAATTTGAATTTTACCATTAGCTTTTCGGTGAAGGAAAATGTGGTGAAACCTGCACATCGTAGAAAGTTCACAATTCTCGGAAAACCTGTGAAGTCCCCCAACTCGCATGTGGCGGACTATGGCTTAAACCTTCGCCTGAAAGTAGGTCCGTGCCCATATCTCTATACCAAAATTCATTAAATTTGGTTCAGCGGCTTAGGCGTGAAAATGTAACCTCTTTCCTCTCAAGTATCAACTTACATTGCCATAGAATGGAATGGAAGCGCATTTTTTTGTCCATACTATAAATTATTTATAATAAATATTTATAAAAAAAATATTCTTAAAAAAAGGAATTCAAGTCTTGGCTGTATGGTGTATAAGTGCCTTTGCCACAACAATGGAAAAAAAAAACAGTACCAAAATACTCTGTCTACGCAAAAAAAATCCTAGAGATAGAGAACCCGAATGTTCGGGGCACGGAAAATGGTCTGTGATTCCGGGAATTGACGGTGTTAAACAAGTAATTAAGTTTGACAAATGTTACTATTTTGGAATTTTTGAATTTTGACGGTAGTTTTAATCGCGTTTTGATTATTATTGTGAGTTATTTAATTTTTTACATATCTTCCAGCATTTCTAACAAGTCCTCTTGTGTTGTCTTAGGCATTGCGGCTGTAAATGTAAGGTCATTATTATATTTATTTTTAATGTTTGTATCAATTGGTTCGAATTGCGTGTCTCGAGCTAATTCCATTGTTTTCTTCTCTTTACCTTCGCTTCCAAATTGAATCGGTAATTGTAATTCTATGACTGCTGGTTTTGAAGAAGCCTTCTCGATTGACCCAAGAAGGCAGCTGATCTCATTTGTATCAGCACAACGACTTTCATATTCTTCAATAGGATTTTTCTTATTGTCATACTTGTAAATGTTTTCTCCTAAGTTTTGTAAAACTTTTGGATCAACAGTGGCTGGCAAACTGAAGGTGCCATCTTTCCTTTGTAGTCTCAAGCGAAGTAATACTGAAATCTTACTGTGATATTCCGAAAACCATAGAATCAATGTGTTGTGTAAACACTTATAATCATCATTAGTAAATCGTTGAGCTAATGATTCGAATCGTTTTATTGCCTGTTCAAGGATGAATTTCGAAAAATGTTGCGGCACTACATTGGCAACACATTTTAGATGTCGGTGGCTTATGTCAAAAATGTTTTGATTTGTTGCAACTGAAAGTTGCCATTTGAAGATCATGGTCATTAAATCCCATAATTTACTCATGGAGTAGTCGTCTAACTTCATGATAGAGGTTGCGGAAATGTCCTGAAGCAGTTGTTTGATTACAGCGTGTGTGGCCACCGGTTGCGGTATAAATAGCTCGTCCAGTAATTTGGGGTGGAGCAGCACAGTAACGATGTCTGTAAGTACTAAAATAAAACAGACTACTCAATTACATCCTCTTTGTAGATATCGATAATTTTCAATATCATGTGGTGATTGCTCTGCGATATTAATGTTATATAATATTTATTTTATATAATTTGGCAATTAAATTATGAAATGGAACTTTTCGGATTTACATAGCTTATTTTTTTTCAAACAAAGCAACGTTTCGGGCCCTTTACAGATCCCATGGTCACGGCTGACTCATTAATTAATTAATTTATTACGGATCTTAAGGTTGGAACTCAGTTGGAAATATTTGTGTGTTAGTTCTTTTTAAATATGGCAGAACTATCACTGAAAATTAGTGGCTCTGTAATTCGCTATTTTGTTGAGCTGCAGACCTTTTTATCTAACACTACTATTGTTGATAGTATGTTTATAGCCTGTATGTAATGTACTTTGAATTTATTTAGTAACGTCTTGAGATAATTATTATTTAATAATGTAATGTGTAATATATACATATAAGAATGACTTTTTTGTTTAATTACAGATGCTCAGTAACTAACCTCTTTCGGATTTGTCTAAGCCGATATTCTGTGCCTTCAGCCTCTGGTCAATGACATAAATCATCTCACAGCCCAAATTCACCACTATAAAAGGTGTTGCAAAGTGCGACATTGTGATTATCCTTGTATGACTGGCGTGGACACTAATCAACAACTTTAATTCTCTTCAAAATGAGTATTGACTCCTGCTATGAAGATGTAATTGCCAAATTGAGAACACAAGGCAAAATACTGTCAATATCACAGAAGCTATTATCTTTAACAACCAATGATGATAGGGTGTTATATGTTTATAATATTCTTGAAAGCTTGCAAGCTCTGCCTACACCATTAGAAGTCTCTAAGACTGAGAATGTATCAACCTATTACCGTAACTATGGCAACCAATGCTTCCAAAACAAAGATGACTATAGAGCTTGGCAATACTACAATTTGTCACTGCTCTTTGCACCATTTTCATCAGAAAACTACTGTTTGGCATTGTCTAATAGATCTGCTGTCTTTTACTCACTAAAGAAATATAGAGAATGTTTACAAGACGTCAAGGATATTCTTTCAATCAAATATCCTGAAAAATTAAAAGATAAACTGAGTAAAAGATTGGTATCATGTGTGGAATATTTAGCAAATGATAAAAAAGCAAATGATACAAACAATGCAGATATTAACAACATTCTTACATTGCAAGGTCCGAAAGACCCAAGGTATCCATGCGCTAGTTCAAAACTGGAGGTTGTATTCAGTGAGGAAATGGGACGTCATGTGATAGCTAAAGATGACATAAAAGTTGGTGAAGTTTTAGTACAAGAAAATCCATACTTTACTCTTCTTCTGAAAGATCAGTACTTATTCAGTTGCAGTTACTGTTTATCTAGAAATTGTAATTTGTTGCCATGTACAAACTGTTGCTTTGCTCTTTACTGCAGCCCAGCATGTAGGAAGAATGCTTGGAAAGATTATCATTCAGCTGAATGTGTTCTTATGCCTACTTTGATCCATATGGAGTTCACCAAACTGGAGCTTCTCGCCTTTAGAACCGTTGTTAAAGCCCGAAAAGATCATTTATGTTGGGATGATGTATTTAAAACTATTCAGAAGGCTGATTCTAACTTAAATACTGAGTTCAGAGGCCATGTCCACATAGATGGCCAATGGATTTATGATTCTAGATTTTACACTTCAATACACACATTGGCTTCGAATGTTGAAAGAAGGTCTATCTCTGATATTTTTCAGAAATCAGTTTCTGCAGCAGTGTTTCTCCATTTGTTAGCAACCAAAACTGATTTTCTAAATGGAAATGAAAATGATGAAGAGAAAATACGTAGATGTGTAGCAGGAATGTTACTACTGCACATAATGACTAGCCCTACAAACATGCATGGGCTGAGTACAAATATTGAGACTGCTGATGGTAATTTTGTGGAAGAGATTAGCTTGGCCAGTGCTCCATATGCTTACCACAGTTTATTAAATCATTCTTGCTCCCCAAATGTTGTACGATTTGGAAAATTGGGAACTGGAAATATGACTTTGTTTTCTCTAAGGCCAATTAAGAAGGGGATGCAGCTGTTTGATAACTATGGGTAAATACCTGATTATGAATACATTTTGAGACAGTTTCTGTACATAATATTCTGTGTGACCTTTGTTCAATAAATATATCCAACAGTTTGTGCTGTGGTCGTGGTATCAGGAGCTCCTGGATTCGATTTCTAGTAAGATTCATGTGGGAAAACACCTTTCTAAATTGGTCCTGGTCTAGGTCGGTGGGTAGTGCCTGGTAGTAAATTCTGTACCCGTGGTACTTGTGGTACTAGTTTGAGACCAGGTAATTGGTGTTTGTCTGGCACATTATATTACTGTTATTTATTATATGACATATTATTATTATTATTATACTTCTGGTATTGCGGGCCACATCACCAGATAAACAATCTCACAAACTTATTTGTTGAAAATTACACCTAAAGTCATTCAGTGTGTTATTTCAGTCATAGCATTTAAAACAATTTTGAAAAGTGACAGTTGTTGTCATTGATGTTTTACGTTTTATTTATTCCTTAATGTTATTTAATCTTTAACAATCTCTCCTACAGGTCACATCACGCACTTCAAGGTCGCAAGATACGTCAAGAATCTCTCAAATTCCAATACAAGTTTACTTGTACCTGCGAAGCTTGCATAAATGACTGGCCTACTTACCTCGCTATGAAACCGTCCAAAAATCTTCCCTTAGACATCATCAAACGTACGCAAAGGGTTTTGAACTCTGAAGCCATCGAGAATCTACAAAAAGGAGACCAAGACACTGCATTGCAACTATTTAAACCTTTATGTCAATTAATAGAGCAGTTAGAACCTTATTGCCCTTGCAGGGAACTTTCTGATTGCCAGGAGGCTTTGAAACAGTGCCTTGCAATTTTCGAGGGATTATTGCCTTATGGGTATAGTAATTTAGTGCAATGGAATGCTATGCCGCCAAAAGCGGATTAATAATATGCTTTTTATTTTAGTATCCCTTACAATGATGATAATTAATTATGGAAATCCGAAACTAGGATAAGTAATGGTGTGCCTATTTTAAATTAAATAAACAATAAATATAATATCGTCGGCTAAATTTTAAAACCATGTAACACTGTTTTTGTACGAAATAACTTTTTTACTCTTCAAGCGCTAACTTAAAATTTAATTTTTCTACTCCAGTACTTTAATGTCAATTACAATTTCTTAAACCATGTACTAAAGGCGCTCTTTTTAGTTCTGAATTAAAATTCTATTGTCTATGGTACTCACTACTGAACTAAATTTCATTAAACTAATTCACTAAGCATAGTCTGCATTAAACTTCTGTACACAGTACTTCAATGAGTGTAGAGTTCCAAAAATGAACATATTTTTGCTATAATATATCATATATGACGCTACTCAAACGCTGTGCTGCTGATTAGTTACATTGGCATAAAGATCTTGCAACCAGCCCAACCTTTGTTGCCCTCATTATGCAACAATTGCATAAAATATTATTGTAGACCCTTTTTAAGTTATAAAATTAAGGTATAATCATAGATTGCCTTATAATTTCTGCTATTGATAAGCGTGTCGCTTACCACCAGACGCACGACTCCTTCGTCCCGTCACTTGGTTGATATTATAAGAAAAAAAATTCCAGTAACTGTTTTCTGTGTTTAATCAAAAGTTCACATTGATGGATGTTACGAGGTTTACAAACTTAGCTGACGATAATTATGTAACATTTATTTGTGAATAATTTAATTAATTTTCATACTACAAACTACAAAATAATATACGATTGTTATTATTTTTTACAAAATGTGAGTATTAAAAATATAGTCTTGAATATATTTAATAATATGTATTTTTATAATAGTCACTTACAAATATCACATTGTTAAAAAATATAACAGATATTTTTTAACCTAGACAAATATGGCCATAAAATTTATAAATTACGCGACAATTTAATTAAACGTTATACAAATATTTTCATATTAACTAAGTGAATAAAGTATAAAATACTGTTTAGGGCCTTGCAATACAAATGTTATTTCAAACTGTTATATTATGAAAACAATTTTAAATAAATGAATTAAGTACCCATAATAACTATTTTTTATTTTGAGGATATTGGATTATGTGTAACGATGGTGAGTTGTTAATAAAGTGTTTCCAATTGTGCGTAACAAAACTTAACTTGTCTGCATTTTAAGTATTAGAAATTATTTAAATTGATACAAAATTATAAACAGAACTGAAACAAAGTTTAAACATGGTTTTAATTTAACGACATTACTCGTATTTGGTTTCAGAATTCTACCACCTCTCGAGTTATTTACGTAATTTTCATTAAGAAGAGTGATACGACCATCTAAAGTAGGATTGATAGGACTGTAAGTTTTTAAATATGCGAGTATAGCTGTTACTTCGTTAAAAGGAACCGTTTCTTTTGGAAGTTCTTGAAACATTGTATAACCGTCGCCAGAGTCCGCCAAGAATGTTGAAGTAAGTAGTTTGTACTCATACTCCCTTCGTATACCAATCATATTTGTATCGCCACAATTGGAACAAACTGCTTTAGCTTCCACAACACGAGAGCCTCGTGGTTTAGCTAAATCAAATTTAACTCTCATTCCTGAAAATTGAATAAATTGTCCTGGAGCATTTAAAGGCTGCCAGTCCTCTACTGAGTGTTCCAATGCTTGCAATAATATAGTACCATTCATTGTCAAAATGGTCAATGTGTCTGAAAATGGTAACACAGCTATCAAGTCTCCTCTAGTTACATTAAACGGTGGCTTATCTGGTCGAAATATGGATCCTCTTATTCTTCCACCTTGAGTAATAGCTATTTGTGGATTAGCGTTACCGTACATTGTTGTATAAAACAACATTGCATCATTTATCAGATTTCCTAAATTACATTCTCTAACTCTGCATTCTTCACCATTTAGTAATACCATAGATTTTCCGACCACTTCGTTACTTACTATGTTGACATTGTCTCTGTATTTCTTAACTAATTGTAATATCTCTGGATCTCTTGGTATTTTTTGATTTAAAAGAATTGGTGTGCCGTCATAATGTACGATTTCGCCTTTTGAGTTGAAAATCACATGTAGTTTTCCCATGTATTTCGTGTAGGCGTATGCTTGGACTACTGGCACCTTTCTCCCGGAAGGTTGAACTACAATATCAGGGTATGGTCCTTGTACGATTTCAGGTATCTCATCAGTGGTATTACTGTTCCAGAGAAAAGTGTTTGTGTGGCCTCCTATTACTAAATCAATATCTTCAACTTTTTCTGCTATCTCCTTGTCTTTTAAGAAACCAGAGTGTCCTAAAGCTATGAGGATGTTGATACCTTGTCCTTTCAGTTTGGATACTTCCCTGCGTATGGCTACAATTTCGTCTTCGTATTCCACGTCGTTTATTGGTGCCAGGAATTTGGTATCTGGTGTGAGATAGCCTACAATGCCGATTTTATTGTGATTCTTATTTAAGACAATAGATTTGTATAGATTGTGTTCGGTGGCCAATTCAGGTACTTTGTCGAGGATGAGGTTAGCTGCTAGCACTGGTGCTGATAGATTTTTGATGAATTGCACGACGCCTTCCGGTCCTTCTACGGTTTCGTCGAATTCGTGATTTCCGAGAGACTGAAATGAAAGTTAAGTTGAATATTTTAAACATTTGTGCGAATAAATATTTGGAGGTTATTAACATAGGTAGATGTGGTGATACCTGACTTTTTCACATCCTTATTTTTGATTTATCTGGTTTTGGTAGAAGTGGTATTAAATATGAAATTATTTATACTACGTAAAATTAATAAAGTTTCGTTCATCAAATTGCGCCCTCAATAATGAAGTGCGAAATTTGAAAAGTAGAATTTTACATTTATATAAAACATTGTACGATTATATCTCTTTTTCATATGAAACAGAATTGAGTAACACTAGTTATACCACAGATTTAGTATACAATACTAAATCTATGATTCATACGATCATTGTATACGTTATATTTTTAATCTATTTTGTCAGTTTCCTAAAAATGTTACTTTCGAATGCCGTCACTTCCTTCGCACCCTTAGTGTAATAAGGCCACATTTGCAAAATGACAACTTTTCAGGAGCTATATTTCAATTAAAGATTTTTAGTCTATAACTTTTTTATGCTAAATAGGAGTTGTAAAATTTAACATAATATACATAATTTGTTTCATGTCATTGGTATTATTTTTATCACTTTCATGGGTTAAAAAATCTATGGTTAAAGTACTTTTGACGTATTATTATCACATGTGGCTTTATTATACCAAGGGTACGACTTTATTAAATAAGTAAGAGTGTGTGTTAAACGTAAGTAGAGTATCTACTAAACGTTATTAATTTAATAGTTGAATAATTAAATTTAATAATTGAGGAAACAGTAAATACACCTATAAATGTAATATTTCGTGGGAAAGGATCTGTCTTTTATTATTAGAAATATTTAAAACATAAGTAGTACAACTAGCAAGGTGAACTAAAACTAACAAACTGTGATGTAGGTATTTATTGTTCGAAACTTTTTTACACTTTATATAATAAATACTTAAAACTAGAGTGTAAACAAAACATAAAAGTTTTGTTTACACTCTAGTTACACTTTGTTGAAATTTTAGGAACTTATATTATAAATGCAGTTAATTCAAAAGAAAAACAGCAATATAAAATGGTATAAAATCGAATGTATATTTTAAAAATAGTGAAACGTAAGTTTAAATACCATACACTCGTCCGGAGGAAACAATATGATTAATTTAATAAAATTACTTGTTATACTATTTTGGATGGAATATAGAGAGCTTGAGCAATTTCAGTATGTTGGGAAAATGATTATAAAGCCAGCTGCTCTTCAATCCTCTTTCTAGCATCCTAATTCTTAAATTACAAATTTTGTATTACTTACGTAGGTACCTATGTAGTTATTAAGATAAAACAATTTTTTTTTTTTTTAATAATAACGCTCACAATCAACATACACACACATAAACAACCACAAATTACACCCAAACTCACGAGAGAAATAAATGTAGGCCATACAAATATTTCTCCCGGCCCGGGAATCGAACCTGGGACCTCTGCGTGGCAGTCCGGCATGGTAACCGTTCGGCCACGGAGGCAGTTAACAACAAATAGACAATACAACAAACGTACCTCTTGTTCATGTTTAAGAGTAAGTAGTTGAATGCTAAATATAAATAAGAACATTAGTTGATAAGGCGCAGTAATTGTACTTTATTTGATTTCAATTGTTAATCAAATTAATAGAACTAGCCATAGGAATAATAAGTGTAAGGACGGTGCTAAAATAGCTGAACCTTTGTGTAGATTTTTGTGGTGTATTATGATTCGACCTTCTAATTCTGGGCACACGGGACTATATTTCTTAACGTAATAAATTGTACTATTAAGTTCATTATAAGGCAACGGATGTCCTGGTTGATCTGCCAACATCGAAAAGCCATCGCCACCCTGAGCAATGATGTAGGGCAATATTACTTTATAAACCTCCTTGTTTTCAACATTAAAATATTCTGGTACGCGACACGCCCAGCACCGGGCTAATGCTTTGATGACCCTAGAACCCACAGGTTTATTATAATCGTATACTACTTTTAACCCGGAAAGCTGCAGGAACTCTCTTGCTCTTGGCTCTTCATAGTTTGCCACGGAATGCTCCAAAGCTTGCAGGAGTGTACTGCCATTTAATTTTATTGTCGCCAATGGACCCTTAAAAGGCATGACTGCTATCAAATCTCCCACAGACAGATCAGCAGGTAATCGGGTATGTACTATTGAAGCTCGTATCGATCCAGCTTGTAAAAGGGCTATTGGAGCATCTGTCCAATGCTCACCGTCGTATTGCGCTGCATAGTGATAAACCATTGCATCTGATATTAAATTACCAAGATTGCATTCTTTCTTGTTACAATGTTCACCTACAAGGTTGACGGTTGTGCTTCCTACCACTTCACTTGCGACGTTATCAACATTTTCTTCGTAGACATTTAACATTTTCGCGACTTCGGGATCTTCAGGAATGGTATTGTCGAGAAGAATGAGGGCACCTGACGAGGTAATTAGCTCGTCGTTGGCATCAAACACCAAGTACAACTTACCAAGATATTTTGTGTAAGCATATGCCTGCACTACTGGTACAATTTTTCCTGAGGCTTGTTTGACGTACGTTGGATATGGACCTTCAGGTTCTTCTAAATCAGGCACAGTGCCGTTCCAAAGAAACGAATGACTGTGTCCACCAATCACAATATTAACTCCTTCAACTTCTTTTGCTATTTGTTGGTCCTTAAGGTAACCAGAATGTCCTAAAGCAATGATAATATTAACACCCTCGTTTTGTAAATTTGTGACTTCTTTTTGAATAGCAACAATTTCGTCAGTAAAATCCACGTCATTTTTAATAGCGACGAACTTAGTATCGGGTGTTAAGTAACCAATAATTCCTATTTTCCTGCCTGATATTTTGAGAATTACAGATTTCTTTAAATTCTTCTGAGTGTCTAATTCAGGAACTTTGGCTAGTATAAGGTTAGCTGCTAATACTGGACAGTTCAATTTTTCTATAAAAGGGGTGAGTCCACTGACGCCGTTGTCAAACTCGTGATTTCCGAGGGACTGAAACAAAGAATTTGGCATCAGTGTGCCTTACTATTTGTACTGAGATCAATACTGAAGTAGGTAGGTACATCAACAAAATCTTAGTGGCAATTGTATATAGTTTTTTCTGATGAGCCGATAACCTCATTCTTTATTATTTAATTATTAAACAATGGTCCCTTATTTTACATTGAGGTATTGTCTTGTTTTTGTAATATTCCTTCAGTAGCTACCTCGGTCGTTCAAAATAAATTTGTGTTATGATGTGTTATTCCAATTTACCTTATTTTTCGTTTGTTCCCTTAGTGAGACATTCAAAGAATAAAACAAATGATGGGAAATTTAAAATATATTTAATAAAACAATGCAATAATTCTATTAATTTGGCAAACGGTTTTACACATCATACAACTATTGCATTGCGTATCTTAAAAACCTTTCCGTCTTATAATCTTTTTACCACGACACATTTCTGATAACATGTTAAAATATTTTTTGTAATCTTGTAGGTACAGCAAGAACACATCAACTCGACACTTTGTACTTTGGACCGTTCTTATCGTAAGCGGCATAGAGTTGGATTTAAGTCTTAAGTGTAAAGCTTGATGTGCTCTTGACCCTGTACCTACCTACTTTTAATCTGTATGATGTACATACTTATATATTATTCTTAACTATATGTATAGGTACTACTCAAGTACTACTAGTGTTTGTTCATTCAAAATGATTGATTAGTAAAATCTATATTATAATATTAAATTATGTTGGTTTATTTATTTAACTGCCTCCGTGGTCGAACGGTTACCATGCCGGACTGCCACGCAGAGGTCCCAGGTTCAATTCCCGGGCCGGGAGAAATAGTTGTATGGCCTACAATTATTTCTCTCGTGAGTTTGGGTGTAATTTGTGGTTGTCTATGTGTGTGTCCATGGCACCCGCGACACAGGGTTTCCCTAGTGCGGGGCTATGTTGAGTGTGTGCGTGTGTGTGTGTGCGTTATTTGGTTCCTTAGGATTTTGTTCAGGGTTTGAAGTGATAATTATCTTTGATAATTATCACGATAAATATCCCTTGATAATTATTTTGGTATATATAAAATTAATTGGTATGTGTTCGAGACGTATCCAAATGTGTCAAATGTCAATCTTCGAAATATCAAAAACGAAATTCTTTTCCTAAAGGTTTTTCTTCGTGTTTATTTAGTTTTCTTACTGTTTGTCATTTTCATTCAACAATTAAAGAGACGAAACTATGCATCAGTATGGATAATTATTATATATATGTATATCGGATATTTATTATAATAATTTTCAAAGAAAATAACTATCTTGATAATTTTGAACCCTGATTTTGTTATAGCAATAGTCGTTTGTTTTGATCGGGACAAATAAAATTGATAGTTATAAATCAAAATATATTGATCACCTATAGGTACCTACACAGTCACTAACATGTTGTACAATACAACCTTCCATAACAATCAATAATTCCACCACATTAAAGTACAAGTATTAAAACTGAAAAACCTGCTCCTCCCGCACAAGAAAACTGTGGCAAGAGAGTATATTACGGTATAATACGTCTTGTTTTTGAAATATGTAGTCAACACAATGCTCACAATTACAATTCTCAAGCATTCGAATAATACCAGATCAGAACCGTTTATTTCTGTTTCGGTTTCATTTCCAGAAAACGAGTAAATGCCCATGAGAATTGAATTGAATTGAACTGAGATCCCGTTATGTTTGTTAGAACTGAACGGTCCACATATACTTTGATCCCACTTCTTTATATTACCTACCTTCTACTCCATTTACTTTTTTAATATTGTTTCACATATTTGTAAACCATGCCAACCATGATCATGTAGATACTCAAGGTTACATTCCTGTGTGAAAAACCATTATTGATCGAATTTGATTGAAGGCCTACTTCCAATTATAGTGCTTTGTTGATTATAAATTCAATTAATTCTTCTATAATATTCTACGATATTACATATCTCTAAATCCTCTGCAATAGTTATTTGAGGACTGTAGAAAATCCCGTCTAAGTGTATTAAGTATGCAAAAAGTATAACAATTATACAACTGGTATCATTTTTCTTGGTTTTTTAGTATCATATGAAGAATATGGTCCCTCAATTGGTTTTCTTTCAGGGCTTATACTCAGTGCCGGTTTTACCTATGGTATAGGATGTTACGCGCATACAGGTGCAGGGTCTAGGGGCGCCGAGCGCTGCTTGTGACGCTTCCGAAGAGCCAGTATCTCTCGCAGCGTAGGTAAGCAAGTAACGGGCTGGTGATTTCCAACCGCAGATATAATACGTCTGTGTTCCCAACATTATTTATAATTGCACCACTTGAACCCGAATTTCCGATCACTGGGGTAAATAATTGTAACCATTCCATTTTGGTCGCATGCCCAGTAAGAGGATATTGGTTGCACCAGCGAATTGAGTAGCGCCGGCGCTGCTCGTACTATTGCACAAAATGAAGTGACTATGACCACCAATGACTAGATCTAAGTCTTTAATTTCCTTAGGGATTTGTTTTTTTGGCATGTCCATAGCAATAATAATCAAACATCTTCTTCATTTATTTTTTTCTGTGAATTTTTTTCTTTGTCAGAACTTTAATTTAAAAAGTGTTATATATCCAATTACCTATATTGCCAGAAACTTGCAGTATAGTTGATTATTTGAAGGTTGTTTAAGTTAACTGAATTAAGATAACAGTTCAGTTTTAGTAAGTACATGTTTAGTCATTAAGATATGACATGTAGGTAATGTTTTCTATAAAAAAAATGAGTTCACTGCCGCCGTAGTGAAATTCGTGATATCCAATAGAATAAAAAAGCTATCAGTTAATTACAAGTCCTCGATAAATATTCTTCAAGATTTTGTCATCTTTATTTTATAAAATCGTAACTGTGTTACCTGTATAAACTGGAACTCTTATTTTTCCTCGTACCATGCAAGTCTTGCGGAAGTTGGTAGTATCATTAGAAAATCTTTAATATGACCAATTCCTTCAATCTACTATATAACCTTACTTTATTCTTATATTTAATCTTCTTACTAAAAATATACTCGTCTTAAAGTATATTAATTAATTATAATAAATAAACAAAATTATAAATTAGACCTTTAAACATTTTCTGGTATTACAACTTGTACTTGCTCGGTTTTTATTTAATAAAAGACTTACAATGTAGGTGTCCTGTACTAGGCTGGTTGCTCAAGTGCTTGTGACAATATTATAAAATAATTATTATTTATTTATTACAATAGTTTAGTAATTATTCGGAGGAAGTGCTTTACTTCATACTTTTTGAAGAGTACCTAGAGATTCTATTTTTAATAAAAATTGTTTAAATGGCAAAATAGCAAAAAAAAATGCTCAGTGCATACCATTTACATTTAGCAACATTAAATATACTAAAACTAGAATCAACGATATTTTTTCTACTGATGCAGAGCTGGCTGTGTGTGGATTATGAAAAACAATACGCCCTTCCGTTGCCGTGTATATGGGACTATGACTTTGAACGTATTCGATTGTCGCATTCAATTCGTCATAACTTAAAGGAGTCTGAGGCAAATGATTAAATACAGAAAATCCATCGCCTCCCATAGATAAAAATGAAGGAGCCAAAATGTTATACGTCTTTGTTCTATTGACAGGAAAATATTCTGGTATTTCACACATACCACAACGAGCAAATGCTTTTACAAGTCTCATACCGGGATTTCTATTAAAATCATATTCAACTTTTAACCCTGATAATTGTAAAAACTGCCCTAGAGGTCGAAGTACTCTGTAGTTAGCGACAGCGTGCTCAAGCATTTTAAATATATTGGTCCCACTGATTGTTATTTTAGTCATAGATCCATCAAATGGCATAACGGTCAAAAGATCACCTCTTGTCATATTTGCAGGAAGTTGAATGTGAGCTATTGAGGACCTTATTCCGCCTCCTTGAATTATTGCAATTGGTGCGTCTGTCCAACCTTGTCCCTTGTACTCAGACGCGTATTTATGAACCATGGCGTCTGTTATCAAGTTTCCCATGTTGCATTCTTTTAAGCGACACGTCATTCCATCTAGTTTTACAGAAGTTGTTCCAAGAACAACGTCAGATATCTTCCTTACTTCGCCACTGTATTTCTCAACAATTGCTAGGACTTCAGTATCCTGTGGGATTGACTGATCCAAAAGTACGGGATTCCCATCGTAGCTTACGATTTCACCATCTGGATTGAATGTCAAGTGGAGTTTACCTAGATATTTTGTGTAAGCATACGCTTGCACTACTCCCACATGTCTGCCTGATGATTGTTTGACTAATGAAGGATAAGGTCCTTCAGGTTTTTCTACATCCGGGCTCGTTCCATTCCATAAAAATGTGTTCGTATGGCCGCCTATAACTAAGTCTAGGTATTCTGTTTCTTTGGCTATTCTTAAGTCTGTGGCAAATCCCGAATGACCGAGAGCTATTAAAATCTTGACACCAATATTGTGTAATCTGACTGCTTCTTGTCTTACACCTTTAACCTCGTCGATGTACTCTACGTCATTTCTTATAGCTAAAACTTTAGTGTCAGGAGTTAAATACCCAATAACACCTATCATAGTGCCGTTTATGTTGAATATAGTAGACTTCATTAAGTTTTTTTCAGCTGCGAGGATAGGTTCTTGGGCGAGATTGAGATTGGCAGCTAATACAGGACAAGTCAAGTTTTCGATAAATGGTGTAAGTCCGGATACGCCATTGTCAAATTCATGGTTTCCCAGTGACTGAAACAAAAATGAGTGTTAAATTAGAAAGTCGTTTAAGTTAAATTGTAATTCTTGCCACCGCATGCTAAAAACTAAGAAAAATGCATTCCAAATAATTTAGAATTAAAATTAGACTTATGAAACCCCATGCCAAATAAGTAAATGAATTAGGAAGAATTATTATATTCAAAAGTGTTAAAAGTATTAACAAATAAACCGTGCAATATTGAAGTATCTTTCTAAACTTGGAAAGCCATAATTTGTTACTTTAGCGAGCAAAATATACAATCGTAATTGTACATTCACAACAAGTCGTAAATTCTACAAGACATGCAAAAAAACAATCAAAATAACTCACTTTTATTAATTTACGCAAGTAGTTTTAGTTCACCATTCTTTATTATCCGTAACTTATCTTAAATAAAATAAATAAAACTGAACAAAAAGATAAAAAAATGAATATATTTGAATAAAAATACAATTCATGAAAGGGGTAATAAATATTCATGTAGGTATATACAGTTAAGCGATGAAAGGTATCAACGTGACAAATAGTAAAATTATAGTTGATCTTATAATGGTTGCAGAACCTCTATATTGCATCCGACCGGCAACTTCAGGATATACTGGGCTGCGAA
>NW_020653853.1:11830889-11853611 GCF_003589595.1 Hyposmocoma kahamanoa | reverse complement strand
TCTATATTGCATCCGACCGGCAACTTCAGGATATACTGGGCTGCGAAGTCGAATATACTCAGCTGTACACGTCACTTCGTCATATTCTAAATCCGTTCTATCTGTTAATTCTGAAAGCATAGAATAGCCATAACCACCGTTGGCCAAAGCTGCAGGCATCAGTACCTTGTAAAACCTCCAGTTATCAATCGTGAAGAATTCTGGTACTAAACATGCCCAGCACCTGACAACTGCGCTAATAATTCTCGAACCAGGCTCTTTCGATAAGTCGTAAACTACACGAATACCAGATAGCTGTAAAAGTTCTTGAGCGGGATTGGGTGCGTTGTATGTAGATACGGCGTGTTCGAGGACTTCCAATAGTATTGTCCCTGTCATATTTACAGCGACCAAGTTACTTTCAGTAGGTATAGCACTCATCAGGTCGCCCATAGTAACAGAAGCCGGACGATTCGAAGGTGCTATCGAAGCTGCAATAGCGCCCGCTGGAATTATGGTGACAGGCGCATCTGTCCATCCTTCTCCATCGTAATGTACAGCGTAGTAGTAGTTTATAGCGTCTGCAATCAAGTTGCCTAGGTTACATTCCTCTATTCCGCAGGATTCGCCATCAAGGACTACGGCAGTTTGACCTACAAATTCTTGTGACCTGGAAGCTAACTGTGCATTGTGACTTGTTATGGTTTGTAGTGCTTCCGCGTCTTGAACTATTGATGAATCAAGCAAAATGGGGTTTGCGTCGTACGAACTGACCTCTCCGTCAGCGTTGAATAGAAGGTCAATTTGTCCTAAGTACTTATCGTAGGAGTAAGACGGAATAATAGGCACTCGCCTACCAGATCGCTGTATGACGACTATAGCTTTGTCGACTTGTTCATTAGTATTGGTCCCGTTCCAGTAGTAAATATTTTTATGTCCTGCGATGATTAAATCTAAGCCTTGTACTTCATATGCTACTTCCATGTCTTTGTCATAGTGTGCATGGCCTAAAGCTACTATGATATTAACATTTTGTTCTTGTAGTTTTTTCACTTCGTCTTGTAGAGCTATGACTTCGTTTATGTACTCTATTTCGCCAGTGGTGTCCATGAATCCCATGTCAGGTGTGAGATAGCTAACTAAACCAACCTTTTTCCCTTCCACGTCTAGAATAACTGATTTTTGAATTTTATTTTCGGACGATTTGAGTATAACGTTACTGGCTAATATTGTAGTTTCTAGGTTTTGTAAGAATGGCGACAGTTCGTTGGACAATTTTTCAATGTCGTTATTACCCAGGGCCTGAAAAAAATTAAATAATTAGTTCGTTTATTGATTATCGTTTATTGTTTTCAATACAATATTATTTATTTTTAGTATGTTAAACTACCATGCTTTGTGATCATTTATTAGAAGTTAGCAAATATAATATTTATTTTTTAATAACATTAGTAATATTATCGGAATTGTTTTATATTTTCAGTTTAATGAAAAAATTGTTAGACTTGTCTAAATATCTTGATCATTCGGGTCTAAATAATAACTCCCATACCCAAATTCACTACAAATTAAAACCACCACCATACTCACAAGCATTTTTTAAGCATGAAAATGAATGTCTTCTGTAATTTCGTTAGTATTGTTAGTGGAATAGGTTATATAACGTGGAGGAAGACCATCAAAAGGCATTAATTACAATTACCATCGAGTCGAAATTAATGAAAGTTACGCTAATTTGGTTTCCACTACCGAATAATTTACTTTATGACTAAGCTGTTTAAGGCTAAGCCACAGATTTAGCCTTAGCATCTTCGTTACATGTCAATTTGTTGTTAGTATACAAAGTTAGCGTTTAAATATAAACTGTACTCACTTTTTGATTACAGACGTAGGTAGGTAAAGACGTACTGACTATTGAATTATGATGTGCAATCTAATAATCTTTTTACACGATGTCACATTTCGTGAGTGACATTTTCCTGTTATTTATTTAATTGTTTCTTTAAGAATTGTTTGCACTGAGTTAATATTTATGATGTAGTATCAAAATCTCATTTTGAAAAGGTGTTTTCTGAAGGGAAATATTTAATCATTATCAGAAAACTTAATGCATATAAAAGTATGTTCATTATTCAAATAACTTTTACATATAAAAAAATATTTCACTACAAGTAAAACAGCTTTCTAACAAAAGTAATATTAAAAATAATTTAAAAGCATGTATCAAAACTATACCTCTGCTAATTTCTCAGTATACAACGAAAGTGTTCATTTATTAACAAAAATATGGTTTACATAAAAAAAATACTTTACTCTCTCTAACTCTAAACTAAATAACAATTGTTTTAAGAAAATTACCGTAAGTTTTCTCAAAAGTTGGTCCACAATTTGTATTCGTTTATACAATGAATCACGTACAACAAATAATATATATATAGCGTGGACGTCCTGCGAAAGCAAGACCCGCATTAATGATTTAATAAAAGTTTTTATTGAATTATTAATATTAACATATTATGTCCCACTGCTGGGCAAAGGTTAATAAAAGTTATTTTAATTTTTTAAAATTATTTTCTGCTTTTTTATGTTAAGCTTTAGAGCTGATTTTCTTGTAAGCCATTCATAATATTGGAACTAAATTGAACCTTTACTTGCAAATACAAAAAAGAAAATACTACGATTTTCAAGTTTTAGACCTTGTTACAATGTTTGTATGCAATTTTATTTATTTTTTGTTGATCTTATTGTTTTGGACAAATGGTACAATTAGACCATTATGTAAAATAAAATGGTGTTTCATTCCGATAGACTGATTTACCTTTTAGTAAAATAAGTATGTTTTTTGTCATAAATTTGTGGTCATTTGTGGTCATATTCATATGTTAGATATGCATTGCGATAAAATGCTACGCATTATTTTAGTACATAATGCTGAATGAATTTTCTTTTGATGTACATATTTTGATGGTACTTTTGTTGGAGAAGTGGCATATTTGGTTGTGAAAAAACTTGTTTTTTTGGTGAGCGGTTAAATACTATCTACCCTTTCTTTTAGCAACGTTGCTGATTTTAGTCAGTGTTAAAATGTTCTGAGCGGTTAATTAACAAAAAAAAAATTTTGATATTATCAAGTGACGGAACGAAGAAGTTGTGCGCCTGATGGTAAACTACACATCTGTCCATAATAGTTGCAGTGCCACTCAGAGTTTTAAATTGCAAAGATCTGAGGGGCACTGTCACTGCGCCCACTTATGTCACCCTGAGACATAATTTGATGAGTCCCACGTACCTGTAATTTCACCAGCACCTTCAAAACCTGAACGTAGTAATAAGCTGAGTGGCATTGTCACTGTCTCGGATAGGCCAAAGGCCTGTCGCTTACTACCAGGCATATAACATACGTCCCGTCGCTTGACATCATAAAACAATATATATCTAGACAATCTAGACATTGTTATATCTATGCGTTTGTATGAATTAATAGTGATTTAACAAAAAAAATTGAGAATTCAGTTAATGAAATTTTGATTTACGTACAATTTATACAAAAAGAAAGTCACTTTCAATGTGTACTCAGTGTGACCATTTTGATGTCACAATACGTGTATTCCGAAATATTAGGAACATAGTGAGATTTGGAAATGAAAATATTTTTCGTCTTCTGTAGCTACGACCATAGCGAAGGGTCCGAAATGGTTTATTTGAAAAAAAAAAAAAAAAAAAATTTAGATGCGAAAAATGATGTCATTTTCGTTCTATAACAATCGCGAATAACCTAAGAACTCGAGACAAGAAGTCAAGTCATGTTGTGGCAGGAAACCTTCATTGGGTAATGATAAAATTAAAACTGACGAACATGCGTGGGACTTACATACTATATGGAGCTATTACATACAAATATTATAAAATTTCATAGTTGTTGTAAAAATATGACGATATTCAATTGTAAACATTTATTACGAAACACAAAGTATACAAACAAAACAAACGTGTGTACAACACAGTAAAAAAAGCACGTAATTTTTATTATCACATTATTAGAATAGGTATGCATTACCTACTCATATCACACGATATGATAATAAGTACACTGCGTTACCAAATGATATCAATTTAAATATTAGGTACACGTTCACGCACGTATCTTATGAATATATACTATAAAAAGCAATAAGCTTCCGAATAGTAAGACATTGAACGTTTATAAAGTTGTAACCACAGATTAAGTACATGTACCTTTTTGATCACCAACGTAACGTATCACTTCAACGAACACAATGCTACAACACGCACGAAAATGTTTTCGTTAAAACAATATAGGGCCCACTTAGATTATCATTGAAAAGGAATTCACCGCTAATGCGGTTATTTTAATTAAATACGTTTTCAAATTGAAGCCACAACAATCCAGCCGCAAAAGTAAAACAGAGCTTGCTCCGATACACGTGAAGCATAGCTATCGCTGACTTGAATGTTGTGCCACGTTTTTTGGCATATATTGCAGTAGTATTACGCAATAATATATTCCTTATCCTTTCTTTTTCTCTGACCATTTATTGTGACTAAATTATATTAATAAAACTGCTTTAAACGTCATCTATCCATGAAAAATTTTACATTTGTCTTGTCATTAGTCTGGCACATTATCATTATTTATATATTATTACCACAAATTTGCGCCGAGTATATTTACCTAAATATAAAAAAAAAACATGGAATGGATATTACTTCCCTCTGAAATCCCGGAAGGAATAAAAATAAAAATATATACTCTTATTTTTACTTATAAAACTTTTTAATTAGTTTTGTTATGAACACTCAGAAAAATTTTCGTGAGACATACACTCACGTCCATGCTGCACGTAGCATTGCTCTAACCATCTGACCCACGGGTCTAGTTACCGAGTCGTTGAAATTCTCCTATGTGTTTTTGTTATAGATTTTTGTACTGACTCTCGGCATTCGTCGCCGCTGGTGACATCTAGTGAGAATCAACGAAAATTTTTCTGTGTTCGATCTTTGTATACAAAATCATATAATTTTTTTTATTATTGATACAAAGATTGACCAAAGATAAAGAAAAATCCTTCGATCCGGCTGGGCTGGAACCAGTGAGTTTTTCGCCAAACCTATCGTTCTCCCAACTGAGTTATGGAACGAGTTAACAGACTTTACGAATAGCTCTATGATATGTCTGTTCTTGGGTGTTTTTGCCTTGGCGCCACTTGTGAGAAACCTATGAAAGTATTTTCTTCACTCAGCCATCTCCACAGCAGCGCCAGTGACAGTTTAGCGAAAAAGTCACTGGTTCGAGTCCAGCCGGATCGTAAGAATATTTCCTTGTGTTTGTTCAATGTTTGCATTGCTTATAAAAAAAAAATTTATGCATACAACGCATACAACATAATAATAACGCACACACTCATCATAGCTCCGCACTAAGGAAACCGTGTGTTGCGGGTGCCATGGACACATACATAGACTACCACAAATTACACCCAAACTCATGAGATAAATAAATGTAGGACATACAAAAATTTCTCCCAGCTCGGGACCTCTGCGTGGCAGTCCGGCCACATGGTAACCGTTCGGCCACAGAGGCAGTTAAGTATATATTTTTGTGTAAGTATTTTCACAAAAAATATATGAATATCGTGGTAAATATTATAAAACAATTATTCTATATACGTTACCGTGTAGTTGAAGTAGTTGCTAGTAATATATCAAAAATATAGAACAAAATACAAGACAAAAATTTGATATTTTAGAGGTAGGTATAATTCACTTTATATGTAATTCTTGAAGTTTAAATTAATATATACACTGCCTATCTAAATATCTATCTCTCATTTTATACATTTATATTTTAAATTTATAGTCCAAAATTACTTCGGGCCCTATTTTGTTCTAATTTAGTATAAAGATAGATAAAAGAAGTGAATACTTACAACAGCGTCAGGTTGCAAAGCGTTAATGAATTCAGCTGCGATCTTCCATTTGTAAATGGTGAACCAGGCAGTGCCCGTGTACGTATCCCCAGCGTTAAGGTATAACACTGGAGGACCTTCACCTGATTTCGCTTGTCTTCTGGCCTCCTTTACACTGAAATTGCGGAGAAGATATTTTGTGAATAAATACGTAATGTATGTACATAAAACAACTGATTACATACCACACAGAGGCCATTTAAATGGAATACTGGGATTGCTTCTTAACCGACTTTAAAAAAGAGGCGGTTCTCAATTCGACTATGTTTGCCGTTATTTTAACGGTAATTCGTGAACCGATTTTGATGATTCTTTTTTTGTTGTAAAGAGGGTACGTCAGTAGTGGTCCCATTTAAATTTGAATAAAATATTCCCCCTCTTAGGGTAGCAAACTAGGGGATGAATCCGATTTCGCGCACTTTTCGGTAACCGATTTCAATAAAATTTGGTAAAAAGATGTAATTCCACGAACTTTTCAGGTCTGTTTTTTTATAGTACTATTGGCAATACTCCATAATATTTAATTTATAGTACAATGTTCTAATAACGAAATTAATAATGAGCAAGACAAATACCATTTGCCTGATCTTAAACTAGGGAATTCCATGGAAGATTTTTTTAGGGAATTCTATGAGTGCCAGAGTAACGGATCGCACTCTGGGGCATTATCCGGGACATCCAGGCCAGAGTCAATATATAAAAGTTCATTTCGTCAATTGGTCCTGTCGGGAATCGAATCCGGAACCTCCGCATCCAGTGCTCACGGTGCAAACCGTTAGGCCACCGAGGTCGTCAATTTATTATGTACTTATGGTACGGGTTATTATGTTGTAATTTATATGTTCTATAGTATCTACCTTAAAACATAATTAAACATTTTCGTTGAAATTTTAAAACGAACTTTGACTAAGCAAAAATTTATGAATAATAGTAATGTCTCGTAAAACCGATTTTATTTTATTTTATTTTTTAAATTGCGAGCTAAGCAAGTTTTGCCTTATTCACAAAAAGAACTTTGCCTAATTTTGAGAAAGAAATCACGAAGTGATCTCAAAATTCCATTTATTTTCTTGTTTAAACTTTATCAAAGATTGTTCTGGAAATACAAAAATCATGCTTAGTTCGCCATCTTTGCTTAAACGAAGTCAAAGTTCGTTTTAAAATCTCAACTTTAATTATGACGTAACTGGGCAATACTTAAGACTGAATGCAGACTAATACATTTTACTCTACAGTATTTCTTGTATCTTTATTATTACGTTGGTTCGTTTCAAAGTTTACTCCTAGGAGTAAACTTTAGACATGCCTGAGCTAGCTCCAGCATGTTTATTATTGCTGCGGAGAACAAGTGACTTGAATTTTAGTTCTAACTCACCATCTTTGCTTAGTCGAAGTCAAAGTTCGTTTTATAAATCTCTACTTTAATTATTACAAGTCATTCGGCAACTATTTTATACTATTTTATATTTAAAGGCTCCTGGGTCACGCTTTATTAATGCTGTGAAGATAAAGTGGTTCGAATTTCTTTAGAAATTAAATTAAGATGAAGTCTCACCTAGAATATGCCTGGTAGTTGTGGATACTTACACATGAGCTACTCTAGGAAATCCACCGTAACATTTTCCGGCCTCCCTATCAGCAGGTGTGCAGGTACCACTCAGTTGGGAAGTTTGTTCGAACCGCGCATGCATGTCGTTATTGTGAAGAATAAGTAGCTCGAATTTTCCATCATCGTTGTTGGGAGCTTTGAGTACAGTGGTTGATGAAAGCGACACTGCTGCCAGGACTGTAGCTATGTGGGTCAGGTAATTCTGAAAAAGTGCAAAATTGAGTTATAAGTATATTATTCGAGTATTGTCGCAAGTCTAAAGTTGGCACTTATATGTATAATGTTTACATACATTTGACGCCTATCTCTCCTGTATCTTTTGACTTCTTAAATTGTTATAATAATGGAAATGAGGGTTGGACCTTAACCTCGGTATTATGCTGCTCAACACTAGAGGTCTTTGAGATGTGGCTTTATAGACGTATGCTTGGCATATCTTAAGTTCAAAGGGTCACCAACACAGACCACATAAATGTCACCAATGTTGAGGTTAGGAAAGGAAGCTACAGTATTTTGGGTAAAAGATACAGGATTCTTTGACTAATAATGCTAGGTAAAATCAAGGAAAACGTAGTCATGGCAGAAGGAAAATCTCCTGGTTGAAGAATTTGAGAACTTGGATCAATCTAAAAGTACACGTTCCCTCTTTCGTGCGGCAGCTTCTAAAATAAGGATAGCCATTACGGTCGCCTACCTTAGTAGCGAAGCAGCACGCCAAGAAGAAGAAATGTTAAATCGCCTATATTGGTTTTTTCAAACAAATTAATGTTTGGGCTTTTTACAGGTCTTCAGGTCTCATGGTCACGGAAGATGGAGATAGTTAAGTCAACGTAAATGTGTAGCAATCGCGACAATCTAAAAACTCGTTATGTTAATATTTTAATCAGTATGTATTTGTCTACTTGAACTATTATTTATTTGTGCAATTAGTGATTTCAATGGATGTTTTTCTAACAAAATTAACATGTATACTTGCGTTTAATTTAGGCACATGTTATATTAATAGGAGTGTTAAAAATTTCGTAGAATGACCATATCGATACATCGGGAAAGAAGGGGCGTAAATACCAAACTACATAGTTATGAGTTAGACGAAGGAAAAACAACCAATAATATAATCGTACAACTACGAAAAACATTTTAAATTGTGTACGTAAAAAAACCTTCTTTGACGAAGAACAAAATTTTGAGTAGACGGACATGAAAATTCAATTCAACCACATAAACAACTTTTTAAATAAAATTCACTTTTATGCCCTTTCTTCCCCGAAGTATCGAATGTTGCACTAACAATTTAGCGAATTTCTCCTGGTCATTCATATTCATCGTTCGTAATTAAGCTGTATTAGCAAATCGTAGCAAAAAGGTTCAATCCAAAAATAATACTTTACACAGCGACAATAAAAGCAAAAAAAGATGCCAAATATGTCAAATGTAGTAAAAAGGGCGAGTGTCGAAGTATTTATCACATTGATTCTTGCCGTGCTCTTTGTTATCTAATAATAGCAATAAATTCATGTGTGAACTTCGGCTATACAGAAACTCAGTCTGGGCTGCCCATTAAACGACTTTTAAACGCTATTTTCTACCAGTTATGACCCCCACGGTGGGCGTTGGATGTGGAGGTCCCGGGATCGATTCCCGGTATTTCAAATTGGTAAACGTAATTTTCTACTAGTCTGGGTATACTGGGCAGTGTCTCGGAGTGAAATTTTTTGCTCTGGTACTCATAGTACAGGGAATTGCCTAGTTTGAGACCGGGCAACTTGTGTGTAAAAAATATTAGTATTAATTGTTACACAATGCATACAGTTTATTGATTGATTATTGTAAGTATTACCAGATTGGAAAAGAGACTTTTTAGACTAATTATATTTGGGTTAGAAGCAGGGTTTGAAATTATCAACATATCTTATACACATGTTATCTTATATATCAAGATAATTATCCATTCTGATCATTGACTTACAAATAAATTCTGATTTATAGTTTTGTCCCTGTCAGTTTTGACTAAAAATGATAAACAGCGAGAAAACGGATTAAAACGAAAGAAAAATCTTTGGGAAAACTTACTTCTTTGTGACTTTTTTGAGATTGACATTTGACACGTTTGAATTCATAACAAACCTTAGAGAATGGAAAAAAATTCCGTAGTCTAAGATACAAACACAGGGCATGACATTGTCAGTGGTAGCCAATGATCTTATTATATAAAATTGGCGGTAGCATTTTGTGGTTAAAATTAATTTTATAAATATTAAGGTAATAATAATGATAATTATCAACGATAATCACCCTGGTTGGAAAATATACTTGAAGGTTTACATTATTATTATTACCTATTGCAATTTTACTTTCATTAATCAGCTCTTTTATAAACTAACTATTTTTACGGGAGACTCCACAGTAATTAACACGGAATAAGCAACCATGTAATAAGAGCCAAAAAGAGACGTTTCGCGTTTCGCTCTTATTATATCGATATAAAGCTTTTTTCTGACCATCTTAATGCGATTCTGCTTCGATAAGTATGGTGGCACCATGATTATACATATAGACGTGACGAATTTACAACTAAATAAAAAAAATGCATAAAAGTAAAGAAGACAATAGGAAAATAATATTTATGGTGGAGTAACTCAATGTCGTAAAAGGAAAGTAATCACAAATCTAAAAAACTAAAAAATAATACTAACACCTAAAAAATTTTATTATCTCACCACAATATTACTTTCGCACATGTGTCGCTCCAAAATTCGTTCGATTAATGAACTCTTCAACTTCAGACTGTTTGGATATTGTATAATAATATTGTAAAGTATATGCCGCTGTGCCTCGTACAGAGGCTACCTGCAGGTTCTCAGAAATATATTAAGTGGTAAAAAGTGCTTTTGAAACGAGACGATACCAATTATAAGTGGCCCGCGACGAAGATGGCATTTCAATGAAAGTCACTTTTTGCCACTGAAGGCTTCGTTATTCGAATTCATTGTGAGTTTGGACACAGACATGACTGTTTTTTGTTAAAAAAAGTACTTAAAAAAAACGACAAAAAACAAGAAACTGTCTTAAGGAACCAGTCTAAAATGTAGATACTTCTAATTTCTAACCCCCGACTCAAAATGAGGGGAGTTATAAGTTTGAAGTTATAAATCTTTGTCTTTGTGTCTGAATATCTTTTTGTGGTAGGTATCATAGCTCCCAAATGGTTTATTTTGATCTCAAAGCGGTTTTAGGTTAATTACGATGTCTATTAATTTTTATGTTTATTAATGTTAATCGCGATGGTTTTTAGGTACTTTTAATGATTTCAGCTATTAAAGATCATCAGCTCTTTTCCCATTTAATGTAGGAATCTCTGTCGTAAAATGACGTAATTTTTTTTTGCTTCCACTTGTCCGATTGACTTGAGTAAGGCGCAATTTATATTGTGGTCGAACGGAATGGAACCGAATTTTGTAACGAAAATCTTCAGTGGAATCATCGCGTATGCTCGAGAATACTCGCGCATTCAATATTTTGGCTCGTATCTAGTTTGTACGTTACACAATTGACCATAAAGTTCCTTATGCAATGTATTGTACATTCGTTACGAAATTCGTACAGTCGTATTCTAGAACTCTATTCAATGCTCAAGTCAGGATTGCACTGGCAACACAAGCACTGGAAATACGACCCTAATGGAAGGGACTTGAGTATGATATCAAGTGCTTTAAACCATGCTCAAATCCTGACTTGAGCATTGAGTAGAGTTCTAGAATACGACCCTAAGAGTCGTATTCCAGACCTCTACTCAATGCTCAAGTCAGGATTTGAGCAGACTTGAGTATGATTTCAAGCACTGGAAATACGACCCTAATGGCAAGGACTTGAGTATGATTTTCAGTGCTCACTGCAATACTCAAGTCCTGACTTGAGTATTGAGTAGAGTTCTGGAATACGACCCTAAGAGTTGGTATAGTACGAAATGAAATGATTTTTATTTGCATAAGGTACGGTTAAATGAAAGTATATAAATAAATTACTAATGAGTGCATATTTTACCGATCGCCGGCATGAAAAATTCAAACTTACATTACGTTTTTTATGACTCGGTGGTAAGCGACACATCTGTTTGTAACAGTTGCAGTACCACACAGAGCTTTAAATCGCAAAGATCTGAGGGGCACTGCCACTGCGACCGTCATCCTGAGACTGAGACATAAATTGACAAGTCTCATATGCCTGTAATTTTACCAGCACCAAAACCGAAACGCAGTAATGCTTACATTACTGCTTGGCGGTAGAAACAGGTAAGGTGGCAGTACTTCCCTAGACGAATTCTTTCACAAGGAGCTCTACTGCTACAAATCTATTTACACATTACATATTTACTTATTACACTAAAATATGAATTCTTTATGATGTACCTACTACATTGTTATAAATTTATTACTTATATAAAATTGTTCCGAAAACTCTTTGACATTGTAAAAACATTTTTCCAAACACCATTTTTCTAGTTCTCTACACATTTGATTTATCGGCAATACTTTCGAATTATTCGGTTTTTTCTTGAATATTATAACATACCCATGTTGTACAATTTCTTTGAAATAGTGTAATCTGAGGATAATAGTCTAGCACCAGTCTATTAGGTTACCTCGTACTTCTAGGATTAATTGCTATTGCTTTTCTGGTCGTTGTTTCACAAATTCACATAATTCTAGGATATACACACTTGGTACTGATAATAATTTAGTAGCAGTAGAACCCCTTGTGAAAGAGTTCGTCCAAGGTAGTACTGCCACCTTACCTATTTCTGCCGCCAAGCAGTAATGTCAGCATTACCGTGTTCCGGTTTTGAAGGGTAAGGGTGCTGCTGAAATTACAGGCACATGGGACTTCTCAACTTATGTCTCAGGGTGACGGCCGCAGTGGTAGTGCCCCTCAGATCATTGCTATTTAAAGCTCTGAGTGGCACAGTAACTGTTATGGACAGGCGTGTACCGACTTGTTCGTACCGTCATTTGATGTTATATAAAAAAATCCCAGTTTAGGGAAAATGCTCTGCAGCTAAACAAGGGACTAACACTACAGATAACTCATATATATGTATATGAGTTATCTGTAGTGTATATATATGTATATATATATTCCTTTTGTGGTAGACAAACTTTATCAATTATTTGTTGTTACCCCAAACTATAATCCTACAGCCAATAAATTGACGCCATAATATTATAACAATGATAAACACACAAAGCCACTTCCTGGGATATTGTTTTAGACAGCCTATCTAATAATAAATGTACCAATTTATTGATTGTATGAGTTCATTATCAATACGATTATTATAATTGAGATTTTAGTCTTACCATGATCCATAAAAAATTGTGTTGTCAGCTGTACCGTTTCCAATGTACATACATTTGATTAAGTTGTGACGTTATTTTAAATAGAAAACCACCGTGAGACTCAGAAATATTTACCAAAAATAACGGATAACTCACGTATTTAAGTCGAATTTTTGATCGACATGTTTCGAACCAATTCGTGTCGTCATTTGAATTTCAATCGTCGTAGTGGATGGTCGGTACCCCCTGACTGGAAAACAGTGTTAGGTACTACGTCAGTGGTTAGTGTAGACGAGACTTTACAAAGTGACGTTTTTAGTGTAGTGTGCAATCCTGCATATGACTTTAATAAAAATGAAGCAAACGAGGGTAGATTCCGACGCCGCCTGCGCCCGCTGCCGTACTGAGTGATCGGGCTGCCAGGGCTTTGGCGCGCAGTTTCCGTCGACTCACCGCCGCGGAATCTCATGATTAAGGACCAGAATATTATCATCACCTACTGAGTTCAATTCAATGCACTGCAGAGGTAAGCCTCGAACACCATAACGGTACAACTTATGTGATAGAATGTCATGAACCACAGAAACAAATGCTCTAGACTTATGACAGAAGTTGAGCTATTACAAGCTATTTTTTGATCCAAACTTCGTGTAATAGTGTTAGTCAGTCTGAAACCAGCACGTATAGTTGACTTACCCTTTTTGAAGTCATGCTGCTCATCTCTAATAATCTTAATACATACAGTAGTCGTACAATTGACCATACATACACTTTTCAGGGACTTTAGACAATATAGTTTAGGGGAATAGGCCGATAGTTGCTTATATTGGTTTCATCTCCACTATCGTTAATAGTACTCCGATGATATTACAATACTATGGTAGCCTTGATCTGATGCTGCTACCAGCCCTCACTCACCTATTCTAGTACTAACACTAGGCTCATCAAATTGGTTTCAGTGAGTTGTTAGCTTACAAACGGAGTATGGCATCAGGGATTCTTATAAATTTTAATTTAAGTTTATTTCTACGGGTACTATATTGCTGTTATTATTAATGAATTCTCGGAACTGGGCTTATCTTTTACATTTCAAAAGGTAAGAAAAAAGAAAAAAATAGAAAAAAAAGAAAGGACATCTCCAAAATTTATAATTGTGGAGAGTTACTCGTAATTACCGTATACGGATGTTTTTGACAAAATTGAAAATTCAAGGCGAGAGTGAATAGTTCTGATCCCTTGTAGGAAGGATGTTCCACTTTCGACTACATCGTAATTTACTTTCAATACAAGCCGTATGAATATAATCATGGTCATCAGTGAAGTAACACCATCGATTCAAAAAAGTGCTTAGTACCTAATATATAATTTACAGTCTTGAAATCTTGGAGTGGACGAAAGGAACCTCGTATTCCTAATACGTCAGACGCACCCCCGCAAATAACTTACGCCGATTAGCTAACCCTTTCTCCACAACGGTGAACATATCCCATGCACCGTCCAGCATAGCTACTTGCGGCGTGATCACCGTGGCCAAGTTCTCTGGACCGCGATAATATAGTGTATACCATCGATACGATGAGAAAAAGAAACCTTGAAATCCACGACGACGGTGAGGGTTTATCAATTTAACTGCCTCCGTGGCCGAACGGTTACCATGCCGGACTGCCACGCAGAGGTCCCAGGTTCGATTCCCGGGCCGGGCGAAATATTTGTATGACCTACATTTATTTCTCTCGTGAGTTTGGGTGTAATTTGTGGTTGTCTAAGTGTGTGTCTATGGCACCCGCGACACAGGGTTTCCCTAGTGCGGGGCTATGTTGAGTGTGTGCGTTATTATTATTATTATTAATTTAAAAAAAGTCAAAAGTATTGGTTTCTTAAAGGTATCTTTTGTTTTATAATATCGAGTGATGAGATGAACAAGTCGTGCGCCTGATGGTAAGTTACATACCTCTCCATAACAGCTGCGGTGTCACTCAGAGCATTGAATCGCAAATATCTGAGGGGCACTGCCACTGCGTCCGTCACCCTGAGATATAAGTTGACAAGTCCCATGTGCCTGTAACGTCACCAGCACCCTTACTCTTCAAAACCGGAACAAAGTAATGCAGACATTACTGCTTGGCGGCAGAAATAGGTAAGGTGGCGGTACTACCCTGGACGAACTCTTTCACAAGGAGCTCTACTGCTACTAAAGTGGTAGTGGTAGCGGTAGGTGGTGGACATCGAGTATATAACGAGAAATAGAGACAAAATAAGGGCCATCCATGCCTGGCAACATATCAGGTAAATGGGCCTTATATCACTTAAATATCAACTCTCGTTTGCGCTGAAATCACAAATTAGAAAACTGAAATAGTACAGCGCCAACAACTGACCTGTGTGTACGTCTCCGTATAATCCAAAAATATTCTGTACTTATTGTAATATAGATAATATCTCTAACAATGGGGGCTGTTCCATTCGGTGGTCTGGGGAAAACAGCAAAACATCTAAATACAAAACAAACGGAATCACATTTCATCGGTAATTAAATATGGAATTTTCCAATTAACGACCATTATAGCAAAGCTCAAGTTAAACTGGTCGATTTAAAGAGAAACATTTGACGACACCCGGCAATTGTTTCGAATACGGGCTGGCCAATCGGAGCGCAGTTGTCACGGTAATGATTTGGCAGAATAGTTTTCAAACCAATTAAATGACATTTCGTCTCTATTTCAGGTTATATACTCGATGGTGGTGGATTACTTTAATTTAAATGTGGTAACTTATTCCGTTTATGCGCATATAATTATGTTGTGTATGTGTTATGTTTAGGTTACATTGCTGCCTCGAAAAGGATTAATTTGTTAAGTACAAATTGTTAAAAGACAAACAAAGGGGTACAAGACTCTTTAACAGTAGGTATTTGTAGGACGTTCTTTATTGTCAAGTATCGGTAGCTTTAAACTATAGGCGTTTTGGGGCTTGTAAAATTTAACACAAAATAAATGAAGGTATGGTAGAATTTTCGATACCGATAACCGAAAAAGTTCTATCGCATTCATATCCAATTTGTGGTCAATATTGCACGGACTAAAACGTTATAATGGTTACCTCTATCGATTCATGATTTTATTCGCTTGTAAAATTACATAATATTATATAATACTATTAATTGTAGGTCTTTATGTTAGGAGCAGAGATGGGCAGTGAGTTAAAATCCAATGAACCTGGACTTTATCCGGGCCATTCCGGTGCATAGATGCTGCCCAAAATCATGGGCTGAAACCAGAAGACGTAATTCCACACAATGCACACCTTGCGATCCTGTGGACTCTCACTTACTACTAAGGATGCTTTACGATGTGAATTTTATGAAAATCGATTCAAGTGTATACTATGGAACGAGTTATTGTATCGATTAATTTGAATGTGATTCTCAAGCGAATCGATTCAATAGAAAGGGAACATATGCGAGCAAGCAATAAAAATTTTGTAATAATATTAACACTTGACCAAAACTCGATTGACAAATATTTAGTTATTAATAGTTTTAGCCCGATTTAAACCCGGCATTAACAAAGCGTTGGATTAAAACCCGGGCGCTTGCTCATATGTAGATAAGAGACTGTGTCTATGTGAGTGAGAGAGTAAAGATGGCGACAGGCAGTGACAATTTGTATTAATAGTATAAAAGTTACTTGTGTTCAGAGAGGTTTTCGAGTTATCGGCATCTTGTTTTTTTATAACGCTATTAGCTCAGCAAATTGGTTCTCTATTTTTGGCTAACCTATTTCACGAATGAAGTGTTGAATGATTCGCTTATTTATGTGTGTGTATGTTATAAAAAGTAGTGAGTAGCTTGTTACTTTATGGATCCAATTTTGAAAAAAAAAAATTGTTTTATTAAGTTTCCGCACTTTTAGCGATATCGATAACATTTTAAAGGATGTCTTTGGGGAATAAAATATAATTAATATTATGAAAGAAAAATATAAAAGGGACCTAAAAGGTGTGGGTTCGTTTAGGCGGGTTCGAGGAAGTAGGTTGTCCGCTGTCGGCATTGATATACGTGGTGGACCATGACTATGTTTCTAGATTTTTTAAATCTGTTTATAAATCTGTAATAATGGCGCTATGTCTCAACTTACACTAGAAATGTAGATCGGTAGCCGACGCAGTGGCCGTGCGCCAATTAGATTAAACAAAAGTGTTAAATGTGATATTCATGAAACCAAATTTATCAATTAGTTTATACTAGTTGATTGAATAAAAAAAAACAGTAATTAAGATTAATTTGAATGGTAATTGGGCTATATCTTCGATAAAATTTAAGTCGTACTGTAATATCGAATAAAGAAGAGCAGAAGAGAAGAGAAGAGTTTGTTGAAGAGAAGAGTTTCCAAAGTTTAAAACTTATATTGAAAATTCGTATTACAAAATTGAAGACTACGTGTTAGGAAATGTAAGGAAACACGACATGGGTCTAGATTTCTCATAAATTTGATTCAAAGTATACTCCATAGCATTTAAGTTTATTTTAAAAGACGAACCCCTACAATTTCTTGCTCGTTCTTCTCAGGAAGTAAGCACAGTGAACGAGCAATAGCTTAAAAAATGACGTTTTAAAGTGTAAATTAATTTTACATATGGAATAAAATGATTCTTTAACTTCATTAAAAATATGCAGATCCCCTCGCAGTACAATCAAATGCGAACGACTTTGTATGTAGTGATTCTGATTGCATTGGTAAATATGTAGGGAGATGTATAAAATTATGAGCAGCTATGTAAAATGGCGATGATATTTTGCCCAGTTCAATTCCCCGCAGCGTTTTGCGTGCATTTGTACAACACACATATCATTCTCAACAACAATTGTTTGTATTATACTTATCATATGTTTTCCGATCACTTATCTTCTTGATAAGTTTATGTTGCGGTGCCACTACTTATTTTCTACATACCTAAAGAAACTGTAAGTGATAAAAGAGATTTCTTTGTTTGTACTCGTATGTTGGCAAAAAAAGAAAAAAATGTGACTTTGTGCCGTTTTATTTTTTAAAGACGAATACTGTGAGCACAATTTTATCATATTCTTACATTCTGTAAGTCACAGGTTCCCAAACTTTTTGGTTCACTGCCCACAGGTTAAACTGCCTCCGTAGCCGAACGGTTACCATACCACGAAGAGGTTCCAGGTTCGATTCCCGGGCCGGGAGAAATATTTGTATGGCCTACATTTATTTATCTCGTGAGTTTGGGTGTAATTTGTGGTTGTCTAAGTGTGTGTTCATGGCACCCGTGACACAGGATTTCCCTAGATCGGGACTATGTTGAGTGTGTGCATTATTTATATTTATTATTTATTTAGGTAAGATAAAAAAATTTCAACGCCCACCACCACAAAAAATAATAAATCATTGAAACCCGTATTTTTGTATTAATTTAACGCAAATAATCACAAGGAAAAACAATTATATATTTGTAGCGTATGTATGTATATAGATAATTCAGGTTCTTTTTCGAGTGCGATAACACTCCCTGGACAGCATCAACGGCCCCAATTGCTTTCGAGGCCGCATTGACCCCCTGCATTCTACAGCGCCCACTGTAGGGACCACTTTGAGAAACTATGCAGTAAGTGTACATGCCTCCATGAAAATGGTAATAGTTGGTATCGTATTTTTAAAGTATCTACTCAAGAACTCGTTTCCTCCATCGGTTATCGCTCTTCGATAGATATGGCCAGCTCGGCCAACGTAGTGTAGGATGCCCTCTGGCCCGGCGGAGTGACTACCTGCGAAAGGTTGCTGGCAGCAGATGGATGTACGATGCTGAGGACCGGGTAAAATAGCGCACATTGGGAGAGTCCACCTCAACCTACGTCCAGCGACATGGACTGCAATAGCCTGATGATGATGATGACATTTAAACTCATAATATTTACTACGTACATTTAGGACGAATGAGAATATAAAATTTACATAATTCAATTAACACCATCGACTCAGTACAGCCTTGTTCAACCTTTATTGTATTTTTTTTAGATTTTGTGACTAAGCGGAAACAGGCCAAAATTTTAATTTTGGTCTGTTTCCGCTTATATACTAAACTATTCAAATTATTTATAATTTGAACAGTTTAATATAGATTAAAATAAAGTTTTATAAATAATAAAAGATTTTCAACTAAAGTTTATGAAATTTACGTGAAAGCAAAATCAATCTCGAATCACACTTGTTATATGGTACGTTAGAAGGAAATTAAAATAAATGAATGAAAAAAATTACAATTGACTAATTTCTTATTTTCAAATTAGACTTGAAATAAAAAAGATAAAATAAACGGCTAGACTTTTGACAAAAAAAAAACGATTATTTTGGAGAAATTAATAACTGTGCTTTACTTATTTATATATCTATTCGTTCCTAAGTATATCAATACCCCACACTGAAAGCCAAGGCTAGACATTAATTGCATAATATTATTATATTCAGAGCGGTGCGGTGCACGCTCGGATTCGGACGTGCTCCACTGCACAATAAGAATTATAATAATTCGCGACCCGCGCGGCAATAGCCGCTGCACGTAATTGACTATGGGTTCTCAGCAACTCATAGCCAACGAACTGTTGGCGTTTATACAACACGCCATAGATACCATGGACGAAGTCAGCATCGTGCAGATCTGCAAGTCAAATTTCAAAGAAGAAGAGATTTGCAGTGGCAAGGCGCTGCTTTTCTGGACGTTTGGCAAAGCCGAGCAGATGCCGTCTCGTCGGAGAGATGGAGGAGCGAAGAGTCTCCAGGACATCATTACGTTGTTCAAGGAGACCGACCCAGACGACGTGCCTGCATTCGTGGCGAAGGAGCTGCATAAGCTGCCCCCTGTCACGTTCGACCACGTCGACGTCACCAGGCTGCTGAAGGACATCACGTCCATAAAAGCAAGCCTTGCTGAAGTTCAGTGTAAATTGGAGGCCTCAGACAACACCATCAGTGAGTTGCGTGCCCAAGTTGTATTACTTAGTAGTGCGGCTTCGGTAAGTAGGTCACCTGAGGCCTGCAACGTGAACACTTGTCGCGGGGCGCAAAATGCTTCTTTCAGCAGTTTTGAGTCGGCTCACATGCATGTGTCACCGACCTCTGGCGCTGTTGCCGCGCGCGTTGCCCCGCACTCCGCCCCGCCGGAGACGACCCCTCCACGTGATTAAGCAGCTGTTGCCGCTGCCCGACCTAGTACTCCACAACCACAACCCAGGCAACCAATGAAGGGAAAACCGAAAAAGAAACTCGAATCTGGAGCTGCGTCGTCAGTACCACCGAGACGAGTTGATCAGTGCGACGAGGACGGCTTTCGGAAGGTGGAAAAGAAAAAGAAGAACACCAGCCGAAACCTTAGTGGCACCGCCCTGACTGGCCCGAATCATTTATTGCGTTCAGCGGTACCGACGACGTTGTTATAAGTGTCGCGTCTTCATTACTCCACCAAGTCTGCGGATATTGTGGAGTACATGCGAGTGAAGGCCAACGCAAACCTGAGGGTCGAGCGGTAGGAGTCGCGCCACAATGTGAATTTTAATTCATTTGTGGTGCGAGTACCAACTCAACACCACAGTAACACTCAAAACAACGAGAGAAGACTTTTGGCCGAAGGGTGTCATGTACCGGCGTTTCCGAGGACGGCTACCGGACACCCACGTTGCGTCACACGTCGAAGTACATACGTGTAAATAAATAGTGTTATATGTATATTATCATGTTATATTGTATTTATGATTAGTCCGTAAGGTATTTATTTAATATTTCTGTTATTGTTTTATTATATTATTGTTATATTATATGTATGTTAGTCTGTAAGGTATGTATCTATGGGTCCTAGTTGCCTGAAATAAATAAATAAAAAAAAAAACATATTGAAATAACAACCACAAGAATAATGATTTTTGTTATGACAAATTGAATATGTTCAAATGTGACTAATTAATTTATATTATCCCTCATTTTGTATTCTAGTCTCGAAATCCATAATAGCTATTATGAAATGCAGGCCTTCATTAATTTTCCTATAAATTGTTAAGACCAGTGCAAACCGGATCTTATGTGACATTAGGATCTTATGTCCGCTAGCGCACACTGATGAGGGGTATCTCTTACGATATAGCGAGCGTTCGCTAGCGTACCGTAGAGTTAGCTGGAATGCCGCCGCATCCGCCGACGTGCCCCCGGTCCCTCGGATTTGATTCCGCTGCACTAGCGACTACGCAATTGAAAAATCCCCGCGCACTGAGGCGCGTTTAGGCAGACTCCGGCGGGCACCGGTGAAATGAAATGTATACCTTATTTCAATTGAAATGGCATAAAATATACATTGATATATTTAATGTCCTGTGCTTCCTGTCTGCAGTTTTGAGCTTACCCTTACTCTCGTAATTACAAAGCTATACAATGACTCGTAATAAAACTCCAATTACCAAGCTTTGAAAATCTTGACTTTACGATACGTGAAATCCTAATTGATCTTCAAGGTCACTGATCAAAATCTCATTGCTTTATTAGGTAGACGATTTCAACAGCGTGATGATGTAATTTTTCATATGATATTCATAGTGCGCTTTACGTGAATTAATTCGAAGGGACTTATAAGAATTATGCCATTGACCTTCATGTACTATATTAATAACCTAGTCATATAGAGATTACGTCATTTTCTAGGATTCTAGCATACATAAATTGGTAGGTGAGAAGAAAAGTGATTTTTACTATGAAGCGTTTTAAAAAGAATGAGTCTCTCTTAATCAAGCATTTAAAATCAATCTTAAGGTTGAATTAATTATGTTAAATGAAAAAACAAACAACGATACGGCATAATGTCCATTGTGTGATTTTTAATATTCTAAAGTAATGTTTGTAAAATATTATTTTAATTCCAAAATATTGAAGGTCTGTTACCTCTCAACTAAAGATATACATTATAAGGTGTTAAAGATTTAGTAGAGGCGAAGCTGCAGGGTCTTTAAGTCTGCTTTTTGATATTCTACTTAGGGCACTAAAAGTTTCCGGAACTGGTCACTGTACATTAACAATATTTAAAAAGTAATTACAACATTTGAAAATGGAACTCTGTGGCTGTAGAATACAGTTTGTTTCATCTGACTGTAAGTTGTTTTTACATTGTGGCATCATTTTAGAAATTGGTTGTCTACATCACTATGGATTTAACTCCTGAAAATTTTCGTAGCATGATTTTCTACAACTTTAAGTACAACTGAACAGCTCAGCGGAGCTTCGCTCGGCTTCAAACTGCTTTTGGCGATAAAAGCACCATGCAAGATTACTATTATAAATATAGCTATAGCTAGTTTGCAGACTTCAAACGCGGTCGTGTGAATCTCAGTGACGACTTTCGTGATGGTCGCCCGTCCACTGCTGTGAGCAACAAAAACATTGATGGTGGTCAAAACAGACAGGCAATTGACATACCATGCGATTCGAACATTAGGCATAGGCCTGAGTTAAATACAATCAATACTACACAAAAATTTGGGTGTGGAAAAACTGTGCTCTCGGTGGATTCCACACAATTTGGCTGACGCTCAAAAAACGGATCGCGTCACTTGGTGCAATGACATGCTTACCAGATTCAACAAAGGGGCGTCAAATTTGGTGTGGGACATAGTAACAGGTGACAAAACCTGGATTTATAGTTACGATCCCAAAACAGAGCAGCAATCGAGTGTCCCATACACTTACCCATCTTTCGAGATGAGCCGAAATCAACCAAAGTGGCATGCGTGCAAAGTGCCTTTAAGCGGATGATAGCT